>NW_024062735.1:600000-872063 GCF_006381635.1 Hibiscus syriacus | reverse complement strand
TATTACATTATACTTTTGGGTTCGATGATTTTGGGATAGACACTTTTTTATATATGGATCGACACTTTATGGGTGCACCTTGTTTTTAATTCATTCTGGGAAAAAAATATCGACACAAACTATATTAGTGTCGACACATTATTTAGACTTATTCTCTCATAAAACCGGTATAATTGTACCGGTTAGATTAAAAAATTACATATTACATTATACTTTTGGGTTCGATGATTTTGGGATCGACACTTTTTTATATATGGATCGACACTTTATTGATGCACCTTGTAAAAATTCATTCTGGAAAAAAATATCGACACAAACTATTAGTATCGACATGACCCTTAATGTGTATAAGAAACATGTACAACAACATACTGCTAACTTTTCTCATCTCATTCATAATTATATTCACATAAAAAAATATAAATCGTATACAAAATTATAAATCGTATACAAAATTATAAATCTTATACAAAATTAACTCGACATTTACATCATTGCATCCTTTTGTTATTCTTATGTAATATTGCGGCTTTTGTTATCTCCTGTCTTCGTTCATTTTGATTGTGGCTTACGAGATCATTTAATACTCGCGATCGATCCCAGTCTCCAACAACCTATATTCAAATTGTCAGAACGTTAAGTATTGTCACTACAGCATTCAATCTACGACTTTTAACAATTTTACCACAAACAATTTTCTATCCACTTACAAAATCACCAGTTGCCCCTGTAGAACCGATCGATTCCATCCACATCATCACATACATGCCGCAATCATATCTGTTACAAAATTTGAAAACCCACATGTCAATTATGATGAATACTGCATAAATTAAGCTTTCTATTTGTGATAACATCTCATACCCATTCAATTGCTTATTCTTCTTATGCTCCACAAATTTGAAGTTTTCAAGGGATACTTTCCTAGAGATCCACATGACTCAACCCAAATGCGTTTCTTATTATAAGAATCTAATATTTTAATCTGCATTAAAATAGAAGAAGTTATGCACCAAAAAAATTATGCATTATATTTACATAATGTCCTTTCATACATACATATATACCAATCTTAGCATCCTTCACTCTCTGTTTAGCTGCTTCAGTTGTAAACATACTATCATATATTGTTACAACATGATCTACCATATCCAACACCAACAGATACCAGTGTGAATTATGGTAGTTTATTGTGATCATTATCTGCAACATTTCACACCCAATTTGACAAAATTCAACATTCTATATCCGAAACCATCATTTGCAATTGGTATGGTGTCTTACCTTCTCACAGTCCGTGAATTTCACATAGTTATCCAATATGACACCCCAGAAGGTAGAAATATTCTCAACACTTTCTTTATTGTTGGCTTCCAACGCCTGTTGCTGTATTACGCAACAAACATTATAATTTACCGTCTATACACTACTTTTCAATATTTATTAATTTAACTCACCACTAAGAGGTATGGAAGGTAGCCAATCCTCCGGTGTGACTTTTGAGAATCGTAGCATATGGTCCAGGCGAGCAAATCGATAACCTAACAAAATTAATTACACAATCGAACATATTCAATAAGTTTTATTTATTTTCTACTTTCTACTTACCACACCCAAACCCATTCTGTAGGCTTCAACGTTGCAACGTCGTATACAGTAGCGAATTGATTTCCCATTGATATTACAGAATATCTGTATGAATCATTAGATTAATATCTTGTCATGAAATATTTAAATATCACTCACAAAACAATATATTTCACTTACCCCGATTCTAACTCGCTATTCCATAAATAATCACAAATTGCAGCTTCGATGTCATCAATTCCAGTTGGAATGTCCGCTTTTTCAACCTACAATTTTGCATACAAAATTTTGTCACAACAACATAATAAAAATCAAATTAAGTATTCTTTTTAAACTTACCTTCTGCTTCTTCTTCTGGGGTGCAGGACATTCCGAATCCAAAACTGCTGCTATGACACTCTCCGGTGTATAAAGCACATTGGGCCTCTCCTTCCTCCTCATTTCTTCCATCTCTTCTTCTTCCTCCTCCCTCTTTTCTCTCATATTTTTTTCAGTTCATCGTACTTTTTTTCTACATAGCTCTTCATATCTTTTATTTCACCCTTCAATTGAGCTCCTTCATCCGAGTATTTTATCAACCACCCCCTTCACCCCCGTAAGTTCACTCCTCAATCAACCCTCCTTCACCACTCCCTCAAATTTCTCTCCCTCACCATCTTAATATCACCCCCTTAACACCGAAACTTCTTTCACCACTTCACCCCTCAACACCTCTACTTCTTTCACCACTCCATCTATTTTTCCTTCCACTACCCCCTTATGCCTCTCGAGTTTCTCTACGACTTGATCAAGTTTCTCTTCGACTCTTGATTGTCTTTGCATGATTTCAAATTGGATTTTTTGATATCAGCCAATTCAGACATCAAAATGTCGAAGTTACTCTGTTTTGCTTCACCGTCGTCCCACTCACCTTCATCCCCCAATACTTCTTCCCTCAATACAACCATCCCTCCTTTCTTCCCTCTGCCTCCACTGCCTCCTCTACATCCTTGCCATAACCTTCAAAAAATTAAATTACAATATTAAGACATTGATTATATTCTTAATATTATTAATTACATTTATTACCCATTTCTTGCTTCTTCCCTCTATCCAACTTCAACTTCACCATCACTCTAACCACCTCTTCCTTCCCCCATGCACGGATGCGTGCCACTCCGGTCTTTCATAAGCCGGCACTGCCTCACAGCCCGACCAAAAATCGAACAGTGCAACCTGCATTTATAATAAAATTAGATTTTTATATAAACCAAAAAAGTGATTCAACTCATTTACCTCTAAGATTGCTATGCACCCTTTGAGGTATCTCTTCCTGCCCTTTTAAAGGTGATAATTGATTCAATCAATCTCGAATGGATATATTCAGCCCAATTGAATTCACCCTTCAGCCTTCATCGCAAATGCTTCATATTCCTTGTTCGTTGACGTATCACCCGTTGGACAAAGAAATATACCGACAAGGTACAATAGAACTCGGGCCTTCAGCTCATCCCCCAAGTAAGATCCACTTTTGATATCCTCTTCAACTTCAGTATATGTCACCTTATGATTCAAACTATTTGGAGGCAAGTGCTTTCCAGGTCTTACTCCTACAGACTTCTATAACACTTTTGCCTTTGTACCCCCAATACGGCTGCAGCAGTCGATACCCCCAGAGGGAATGAATAATCACCATACTTAGCCATACATTGACTGACGTCAAATTGTGCCATCAAGGATCGACACAATTCCCTCCGAATAGGTCGATCCCTTACTCCGTCAACGATCCAAAACCTATTTCTCCCAGCACATTCAACTGACCCTTCTCCTTAAGGTGTTTAATTAATAAATTCACCCTTTTAATGCTGCATCTTGTCGAAACTTCCTACATTTTTTAACAATATATAATGTTATAGTTTATATATTTTGTATCAACGTATTTACAAGTTTAATGAATACCTTATTTTCATGTGCTTTCCTCCGTTCTTTGTATTCTTTACTATCATTCCTTGACTGTGTGATGTAAGGTTCCTTTTCAGCATCACTCATTGAATTCCATTTGGACCTCACATCTTTTTTCACCTAATATTAACATAAACGTTTTCTTAATCAATACATTAACACTAAATACTAATACTCCAATGTCAATTTCATTTTACATACCGAACCGCTCTGTGTGCCATCTCCCTTCATCCTTTGCATTCGGCCATACTGTTAACATTTAAAATTGTAATCAATTTAAAGTTATCGATACTTTAATCCAATTACCATTTCAACAATAATAACAAAAGACATTGATACTTACTAGAAGTACTATATCCACCCTTTGGTTGCTTTCGAGTCTCGGCCTCAATTTCAAAGTCATCTGCTCCACCAACAATTTTCCAACCCATTGACTCCATTTTTCCTTCATATATCAGTTTACGCAAATCAAATTATTTTGTTACATACACTTTTCAATATACAATATAGATAACTACTCTTGTGGTAAACGGTTTTCTTCAAAAGAATTTGAATGGCCACACCAAAATGTGTCGCACATTTATACACCTATAATATCTTTCTATATAATCATTAATAATTTTAATAAAAGTATCGATTTATCGTTTTCCTTGAATATCTATTTCTACCTGCAATCGGTCCCAAATGCTTCCTTACTCCAAAACCCCAAACACATAAAAAACCCTATCGCGATTACTGTAATAATAAAAAATTAGGGTTTCGACAACATACTTTTCGATTCGACTGCAGCAACAAACAAACAAACTTCGCTTTAGAAACGCCTTCTGAAATGCAGCAACAATTACTCTTCGATTTCAAAACTCGTCCGTTCTCTATTTTCAGAGGATATTTAGCTTATATTTTCATCGGATATTATTTATATTAATCGATACAAATACAAAAGTGTCGATACTTTTATGTCAGGTGTCGATACTTTCGAAAGGATAATTACCTATTTCTTTGAAAGTGTCGATAATTTATTACACGTACTTACGAAAGTATCGACACTTTCAATATATCCGGTATCATTTTACCGTTTTTATCATTTTGATACCGGTTTTATCATATTTTTACCTGTTATATCGTTGTGGATCGATATTTTTTTTTAAAGTATCGACACATTATAGCGCTATAACTGCTTCTCTTTTAAATTCACAAAGTGTCGCTTATATAACGTATCGACACTTTTAATTTTACCGGTTTTATCATTTTGTTACCGGTTTTATCATAATTTTACCTGGTATATCGTTTTGGATCGATATATTTCTTAAAAGTATCGACACTTTTTAGGATTTAAAACTGCTTTTAAAGTTATGTAATTTATGTTTCAATTTATTTATAGTGTTTTATGTTTTCCACCTACAATATTAATTTAATAATTTAATTTACACAAAATTTTATTTGATTGTTTTGATATTTTATAAAATATTATTTAGAATTTAAATTTAACAATATTAACCAAATATAATAATAAATATGTTTTCAACAGTGAAATAAGTATGGACACTTTTATAAAAATGATATATACTTTTTTGAAAGTTATGTAATTTATGTTTCAATTTTTTTAATAGTGTTTCATGTTTTCCAC
The DNA here is from genome assembly GCF_006381635.1 of Hibiscus syriacus. Lineage (NCBI taxonomy): Eukaryota > Viridiplantae > Streptophyta > Magnoliopsida > Malvales > Malvaceae > Hibiscus > Hibiscus syriacus. Next base: position 866,908 of record NW_024062735.1, on the reverse strand, counting down.
CTACAATATTAATTTAATAATTTCATTTACACAAAAAATTATTTGATTGTTTTGATATTTTATAAAATATATTTAGATTTTAAATTTAACAATATTAACTAAAGATATAATAATATATTTTCACAGTGAAATAAGTATGGACACTTTATAAAAAGGATAGATAATTTACAATATAACAGGTAAAAATATGACAAAACCAGATTCATTATGACAAAACCGGTAAAATTTACTTGATATGTTAAAAGTATGGACACTTTTATAAAAAGGATAGATACTTACCGATAACCAAAGTTTACCGGTTACCAAATTTTTTAATAGTTTTTCATATTTTCTACCTAAAACATTATTAGTTGTCAACATAATAGGTACCGCTAAACCGAATTTATTAAATACATTTTAATGTATCCGGTAATGCTGTATATTAGCCGTATATTAACCCGCCTTTCCTGAGACATTCCCTAATAGGTCAGAGGCGGCTATCCCATAGAATTTTAAAAGTTAGCATTTAATATTTTAAAATTTTAATTTATTCATCCAAAATTTTAAGAAATTTACTTAAAAGTTAATATTTTTAATATTTTTAAGTTCTTATTAAGAAAATTTTGGTTATACCCTGATTTTACAAAAAAATATATATTAGGCTTTAATTTTTTTAAAAATTATAATTTGAGTCTTTAATTTTAAAAAAAAATAAGTAGACCCCCAAGTTACTTTTTTAAGATCTATCACTGTAAGCTAGCAGTCAAAAAATATTAATTGAATGATTATTAGATTTTAGTAGCATATATAGTTACTGTTATAACAAAAACAAATTTTAAAATAATGGTAAGTTTTATATTTATTTATATTTTAAAAAGTTAAATATAATTATTCAATAATTTTTTCTATTAACTATATATTCAATAATAATTCATAAATTATTAAATGAATAATAACTGAGGTTAGACTGAATTTTGCAATATTCGAAAATATTGATACATTGAAAAATGATATTTTGGATGATCTTAAAAAAGTGTGTAGCCAACTTTTTTTTTTATCTTTTACCAGTGAAGAAACCAAGCTACCGTGCTTTATTTATTACACGAAGGCACACTGCCTTTGCAATATCTTGTAAAGAAGATAAAACATTCAAGAAGGGGGCTTCAAAGTGTTCCCAATATCAATCACAAATCGGTATTTGACATCAGATTTGAGAATACGCTCCACGGCAGTGTTCACATAATCCATCGCTACAACTTCAATATCTGCTCTTACGTTATGTTTAGCCGCGAAATCCATCATCTCTTGTGTCTCCTTCATTCCCCCAATCATGCTTCCTCCTATTATCTTCCTCCCTGCACCCGATCATGACTCAATATTTATGATATATTTACACGGAGAACTTGATATCGATTCCGTTCCAATCTTAAGATCAGAAACATATTAACGATAGATTCTTTTACCTATGATCAAACCAGAGGCAGGAACCTCAAACGGATGCTCTGGTAAACCAACCAGAGCAATTTTCCCGTCAGTCTTCAACAGTTGAAACAATGGCTTCATTGGGTGTTGAGCTGATACTGTATCGATGATTCCATCCATTGGGCTGAAGGCAGCCTATGCACCAAAAGAGGGATTTAGAAACTCATTTATATATAGATATAAAGAGTAAATGTTTTCAAAACCAACCTTAAGCTGATCTTGGTCTCGGCTAACCAAAATGATCAGCACCAAGAGTTTTTCAATGCCTCGTCCTTCTTATTAGGAGAAGTGCTAATCACTGTAACTTGAGCCCCATAGCCTTGCCAAATTTAACTGCCACATGACCAAGTCCACCGAGTCCAACCACACCGACATGCATACCAGGCTTATCGAGTCCATAATGTTTCATCGGACTATACACTGTAATCCCAGCGCAGAGCAATGGGGCAGCCGCATCGAGAGGCAGGCTATCAGGTTGCGTACGATGAAGTGTTCCTCAGCAACCATACAGTCAGAGTAGCCTCCGTATGTAATTGTTCCATCATAGTGTTTAACCGAATAAGTGAGTACCATTTTGGGACAGAAGTTCTCGAGATCGACTTTGCAGTAATCGCAGGAACGGCAGGAATCGACCATGCACCCGACGCCGACTCGGTCTCCGACTTTGAACTTCTGAACCTTCCCACCTCAGTCACTTCACCAACGATCTCATGCCTGCTTTACAACACCAAGGATTGTTCAAATCTAATCTATATAATGTGGAATATGTAAGATGATGCGTACCCGGGGACAAGAGGGTAAATAGAATCGCCCCATTCATTCTTGACCATATGAATATCACTATGGCACATCCCACAGTAAAGTACTTTGAAAGCCACATCTTTGTCCCCTGTTGCCCTGCAAATGCAAACCCACAAACTCTTTGTTTGAAAGGATGATCAACAATCAATATCATTCTTTTAAAAACATTGGAAACCTTCTGGAAAACTTGAAAGGAGAAAGAACACCGGAACAGTCTCTGGCTGCCCATCCGAAAGCCTTCTTGGGGTGCTCTTCTTCTGGCGACTTAGCCATTGTTGATGCTTTGAATCCTTCAAGTGACTAAGCAAGGGAGATTAGTGTTGGAAAATGAAATGTAATGTTGTAACATGGAATAAACTAGCTTTTCTAATTTAGAAAAGTATATTTTTATTTAAATAACCTGGTTTGAACCCACTTTTTCTAGTTAATTTTCTGTATTATCAATCCAAATTAATAGATAATGAATGATATTTAATGAAATTAAAGGTTTTTATCTGAAAGTTTTAATTTTTAAAATAATATCTTTTAATGATTATTTCTTAAAATATGTTTTTTTAAGAATTTGACTTTATTTAAAATCAATTTTGATATATATTTTTATAATTTTTCCCTGATAGATTGTTGAAGTATATGATTAAATCAATTATAAGTAACAATAATCAAATTATTCATTTAAAATTAATTTCTAAAACGGGATTATTTGACGATAAAAACCTAAAATTATAAAAGCCTCAAAATAGAAAAATGGGATTAAAATTTGTTCGATCCCAAAATGTCAAGCCTTGAGACTCGTGAATTTATGAGAGGGACTTGACGCTTCACAAGCATCAAATGCAAAATGACGGAACAACCCTCCAGACATAGAGAACGGTGATCCGTACACCTGGGAGAAGTCGTTTAACTCTATCGAGACCGAAGATGGATGAGATGACTTGTGGCATACAGGGGGCCGGGGGTAGATCTACGGTGCAGTTCAATATATTGCATGATCAGCAATCATGTACCACCCGACAATAGAACAGTACAAAATCTTCCTTTTCCATCTTTTACCTTTTAATTAAGTACATGGTTTATTTAATAGTATTATAAAGGGTAAAGTATAGTAATGGTCACTGAACATTTCTGAAGCTTGCATTTAGGTCCCCCAACCTTTAAAACTTGCAATACAGTCCCCCACCATTTATTCCGTTTGTAATATGGTCCCTCAACTTAAACCACTGTTAGAAATTAGGGTAATGGTCATTGAACTTTTCAGGCACTTGAATTTAGGTCTCCCAACTTTTAAAACTTGTAAAATAGTCCTCAATCTCATTCTAAACCCTAATTTCCAAAGTAATTCAATTTCATTCTAAACCCTAAATTCCAAAATAATTCAATTAAATTTTAAACCCCAAATTCTAAAATACTTCAATTTAAGGTTTAGAATGTAAATGAATTATTTTGGAATTTAGGGTTTAGAATGAAATTAAGGTGTTTTTAAATTTTGAACATGAATTTACTATTTGACAATATTTATTTTAATATAAATTTGAGGTTTGTTTAACTATTTATATCAATTTTGAATAACAATATGCATTGATTAAACATCCCGAATAACAAAATGGAATCACTCTATTCGGTATTTCAACTTCCCATAAACTCTGCTCATTTCTTCAACTTTTGACTATATGAAATTCGGAACACTCATTTGGAGATGACTATCCAGCTCAGTTGGTAGAGCACAAGGTTCTTAACCTTGAGGTCGTGGGATCGAGTCCCACGGAGTGCATTTCATAATTCGGAGGTCTTCTACGGAAGCTGCTCTCAACCTGGTGTTGGGGCAGCCTACTATCTTACCTCCCCCTTACCCCATTACATATGAGAACAAGGGACAACCATATGTTCTTGCATGCTATTTTTTTATCAGATTTGAGTACCTAACCCTTCAGTGCTTTACAGTGCGATCATTTATGATTCACCTAAATTTGCTCATACAGTGATCATTTATGATTTAGTAGAATCAATGGTTTAGAATGAAATTGAATTACTTTGGAAATTGGGGTTTATAATGAAATTAAGGACTGTTTTACAAGTTTTAAAAGTTGGGAGACCTAAATTCAAGTGTCTGAAAAATTTAATGACCGGTTATATAATTTATCCTAATTTTCTAACAGTGATTTAAGTTGGGGGACCATATTGCAAACTGATTAAATGTTAGGGGACTGTATTGCAAGTTTTAAAAGTTGGGGGACCTAAATGAAAGCTTCAAAAATGTTCAGTGACCATTACTATACTTTACCCTATTATAAAATGTATTTCCTTTTTTTAGTATTAAATGTTTCTTCTGATTTTGGGCCGTCTGTTCATATGTTTCTTTAAGATGAGATCTGTTTCCGACTTAACATTTGACTAACCTTTGTGGACTTGACGCACTGTAGCTTTTGCTTTTGTTTTTGTATTGCTTGGTTGTCGATTGATTTATGCTGTACTTATTATTAAATCATCGATGATATGGAAGTTTGGAAGAAGAGGGAAGGCCCGTGACCGGGAGTGAACGTAAAAAAAATTAAATAAACGTATAAAAATATAATTCATATTTATATTGTTATATAGAATTCAATAATTGATTTTAGAGATAGAGAATGATAATTTTATTATATTATTAAATTAAATAAAAATATATAGTATGAAAATATAAAAGAATATTGAAACAGATACTATTATGTAAAAGAGAGAAATGTTTGTGTTACTGGTGTGTATCTGGTTTGGATCTCACGGGAATTGAGCCACAGCCCTCGCCTCTTCGAAGGATAATCACGTGTTCCTCTAGGTCTGTATGGTTTGTTTATTGATGCATATACGGATGAATGCGTCCAACTGTTTCTATCTGAAATAGTAAATTTGATTACGGCACTCCACGTTCTTCTCATCCATGCATTAAGCTTTTTTTCCTTAACGTCTTTTGCTCTTAATTTGGTCGGTTCCTATTTCTATATGCCACTTCCCTTCTTTAACTGCCACTTGCAAGCCAACCTGTCTCACTACTACAACCCCTATTATCATCAAATTACTCTTCAACCCACCCCTTTTATATTCATTTACCTCATCTCGCTTCTAATGCCATATTTTAAATTTTATTATTTGTGTTTTATGTTAGATAATCATGTATTTTTTTAAATATTAATAGTAGTTAACTTCATTAAATAAAACATAAAACAAATATAATAGAAATCTGTAATATTAATAATAAAGAGTATATAAAATCTAAATTAGATTAATTATAAATGACTATATTATTACAGGGCAAGGGAATTAGACAATGCTGCGAATCTGCAGTAGGGAGGCAGCAATGAGAGCCTGCCACGGTTACTGTGTTTTTTCCTGTCTGACTCAACCCTACTACTACTACTACATCTATATACTCTATTTTATTGGTTACCAATTTTAATACCACATTTTTTTTAAATATTTTTATTTGAAAATATAAATATAGAGATAATGCGGTACTTAAAGATCGTGATTTAGTTATTATAAACTGCCTTCGTTGCTGGCAGACAGCAAGCTCTGGTGGTATCATCTTTTTTCACTTACAATTATTAACCTGTTGCTGCAGTAACTGTAAAAACCTATGTTATATATATATTCTGTCAGATTCACGTATATCATCCAGCAGACTTACTTTCATGCATGTCAAACATGCATCTCCCGTACATATTCATAGTCCATGGTATACTACTAAATTACGGTTACAATATGCAGTCACAATATCATAATTACAGGTATTGTAGACACTATGATATAATTTATTTCTTAAAATTAATTATAATTTATATTATAGATATGATCATAATAATTTTTTAAATAAATATTATAATATAATTGTTACATATTATTACACGCGTAATTCAATTCTACCACTCTCCCATGAATTTTTATGTATGTTTGTATTTGCTTATTACAATATCTGAAAAGTTGTATTAATTTATTATAGCTGACACTTGTTCTAACCCAAGTCTATGTTTTCAGACCTTTTACTTCATTTATTCATATTTCCACACATCCCTATTAAATATGCATGTTTAATTTCATCTGAATCTCACTACCTATTGCATGCTTGAGAAAAAAAATCACTTTTTTCACCTGAAGAATTTACATGGTTTATGCTCGAAAACATTGTGTTATCGAGTGTAAATTAAGAGAAAAGAATTAGCTTGATGCATTAACTTTTTTTCACCTCACTTGTACTTTTTTACGTCTATGTTAATTATATAAGCATTAATTTTGTCATTGTCAAAATTTCGCAAGTGGATTAATATAAAACTTAAATTAATTCATTAGAACATATTATTTTAAAAATTAAATATTTAAAGATGCAAATCTAATCAGAGATAAATATTATTTTAATATTTAATTCTCGTGATAATATATTTAAATAAATTTAACTTTTTAAAAATTATTTATCATTATATTACAGTAAAATACATTTATATAAATCCGAATTTTGTTACATGAGTCGTCTCTGCCCTGCCAGAATCAGCTTCAGATGATATGCTTTGTTTGTCTTTCATCGAACTCATTTATTCCAATATCTACCAGATCTAACCCTCAAAACAAAAAAACCCTGGTTATAAAAAGAATTTCATAACCCCCAAAGCCTTCTTTGATGAATATCACAGGACCCCATCTCTCCCTCTCTCTTTCTTTATCATCTTTCCCTCGCATGAATTCAATCAATTGACCACCTGCCTTTGCCTTTGCCAAAGGATACTGAAAAAGAAAAAAAGCCTTGAAACAAACAAACCCACAGTATCGGTTTTGTTATTCTTCTTCTGCTGCTGATTTCCATGACGTCTCATGATAATCCCAGTGTAAAACCAGCTACCAAGGAAGAAAACCAAAGCAGTTGCAACCGGAAAACAGGTTCAGCAAGGCAGCCACAAGACCGGCAAGCGGGGCTAAAGTGTCCACGATGCGACTCTCCTAACACCAAATTCTGCTACTACAACAACTACAGCCTCAGCCAACCCAGGCATTTTTGCAAGACCTGTAGGAGGTACTGGACCAAAGGTGGGGCTCTGCGTAACGTGCCCATCGGCGGTGGTTGCCGCAAGAACAAGAAGCTAAAATCGTCTTCCAGGCTCTCCGGTGACTCAAAGGACTCGTCTTCGGAGATGGGTGGATTGAAGTTCTTTCATGGCCTTTCTCCCGCCATGGATTTTCGGCTCAGTGGGTTGTCTTTTCCTAAGCTTAATCCCTCACCGCCTGCTGGTATTTACAACCAGTTTGCTTCATTTGGAGATAGTACTACTAGCCCTTCTTTCAGCCTCGATCCAGCTGGTACCTCTAGCTCTTTTATGGGTTTTAACAATTATCCATTGTCTCCGCATACCAGTGGCCTTAGTGGCGCAATTCAGGAGATGGGTTCGTTGAATGTTAGTAGCGGACTTGCTTCTTCAATTGAGTCTTTAAGTTCCATAAACCAAGATTTGCATTGGAAGTTGCAGCAACAAAGATTGGCTATGCTTTTCGATGGAGAGAACCAAAAGGAAAATAACAACACTGTTTCTTCAGTTCCAGTTGAGATGAGCCAAGCACAAAAGATTCAACCCATTTTGTTCCAGAATCTGGAGATTTCAAAGCCTGAAATATCAGCAGCCGGGAATCAAAGGAAAGGCACAAGCAATGAAACCGCCACAGAATGGTTCTTTGGGAATTCTTACACACCAGTAACTCCGACTCCAACCACTAGCAGCAATGGAAATGATAACACCACAACAAGCAACTGGAATGGAGTTCAAGCATGGAATGATTTGCATCATTACAGCACGTTGCCCTAAAAAGGTAGATATGAAAAAAAAAGAGAAAAAAAAAGAAATAGTAGTAATATTCCTGAAACACCCATTTTCTCTGTTTAAATTGTTCTATTATTGAGTTAATATATGATCAACATGTAAACATTGGAAAAATAATGTTTTATTTTCATTTTAATAAGATGTTTGGCGTTACTGATCACTTCATAGCTCATGCTTTTGATGAATCTGCTAGACCTATGTATTTGTTTCTTTTTGCATGTTTCTAGAAAAGATTAAATATGCAGAAGCCAGCAGCTGAAATATAGATGAAAGTGAAAGCTATAGTTGGCTCTACTGCTACGACTATATGCATACATAATTCAAATCATTCCATAGATTTGTTTTTGTCTTATGGTTGATGGGGAACTGTTTGGTTTGGAGACCTTGGGATCTGTGATGGGAAACACTGGAACTGTCTATTAAATGTGGATATTTAAGTGCAGATCTTTGATTTTGTTTTATGTTGAGTCGGTGACTGTCTCTTTGTCTTTCAATCTCTGCCTAGCAGGGAACTGAAGATCGTCATCGTATGTGTATATATGAAAGAAGCACGACGGCCGTAGGAGTAGCTGCCTTGGCATCGCATAGGCATAGGCGCCATTTGCAGTGTTACAGAGTTTTCTTTTCAGTGTGTTGGGTAATAATTAGTTGCAGTGCAGTGTGATTTGGTGGTGTCTGAAAAAGTGGTGGTTTGAGTTGAGACTTAAGGGAGAAAAGGAGGGGGAAGGCATCTAAAGCGTAGGTAGGGTTTCATTCTTCTTCATTTTTATCTTTTGTTTCTTGAGGTGAGCCATCTTCTCCTTGCTAATTGCTACTCATCACCAATATAATCACATTGTGATTCTGCTTGCTTTTTCGCTTAAATTGCCTTTGCCCCCACTTTCCCCCCACTACTACTAACTTTTCTGTAAGTACATCGGATAAATAAACTGTATTTTATCGCTAAAAAATTAGGGTTAAATTTCTTTTTACCAAGTTCTATATATAAAAAACATGTTGATCTATGAATTTTCATGGTACAGGCAATGCCTTGTTCTAAATGCATTCTCATCATTATGACTTTATTATTGAGCCTTAATACACGAGCAGAAAGATTTTTAATTTTTATATAAAAAGTTTATTCATAGTTTATTGCCACTATATGAAAATCATTTTTGAGGATATTTTCATCATATATGGAGAACAATTTAGCCCTAATTGTACGCACCATGCAAATAATTGTTATTTGATGTATGTGTTGCTCTTACATACAATTTTCATATATAAATTTTTGAAAAAATATTATTTGAAATATTAATAAGATATGTGATGGTTAATTAAGATCACTCTTGAAAGAAAACACTCCTAATTCATTAAAAATATTGTGTGTGTGTATATATATATATAATATATAATATGAGAAAATGTAAGGATTCTATAAAGTTTGAATTTGAAATTAGATATCAATTAAAAATTTGATAAGAACTTGAATTGTTTACCAAATTAATAATAATAATGTTAAGCTTTAAAAGGAATGAATATTTGAATATATAGCAAAACTTTCTTTGTCATTCCAAGCCTTTAAATAATTAATGAAACTCATAGCCTTTTAATTATGTCCTTCTCTCCCGTTGTCTTCAACATTCTCCTCTCCAAGTACAACAATTATTGAATCCTCCAACCCATATTTCTGTTTAACAGATCGCCAAGTAATTACATTTGCTTAAATTTTACTGCTTAATCAAAAAGGAAAAAGCCACCATTTTGTCTCTCTTTTTTTCTACCCTTCTTTTTAATCTTTTGGGCTACATCACCGTGGAAAGCTGTATGATATTATGTGTGCAATTATAGCTGCCGACCCTTTGGCCTTTCACTCTCTTATCTGTCTTTTCTTCACTTTTTAACATTACATGTGCAAAACTTTATAGGCTAATGTTTAACCTAAACAAGGCCATGATTTCCTCCCCCCAGACATCTTATGCCTTTTGCACCTTTTAGCATCGTGTTCCTGCTTTCCCCTACCAATGCATGTATATTTCCTCCATCATTTACCAATTTGTTTTTATTCTCTTCTGATTTTCTTTTTCGGTTTTGATTTTTCTATTATCAATATTTATCGTAATTGATGGTGTTAGTATCCATTATGTTTTAACTAAATAAACGCATAAATTGATTAAATAACTAACTATATGGTGAAGAACATGAAGTAGCATGATTAACGTGATGAGGTCTTCTTGGTGAAAAGAAAGAAAAAGAAAACAACTTTTGTTAGAGAATAGTCGGTGAAGTCTGATGTTATGTGGGGGTCCTTGGTTAGTATCTTATAACCTTCATTTTTATAGCTTACGAAAACATGCAAGAAGCTCATGAATCATATCAGTCATGGCAACGACAACTTTCAATAATCTGTTTAAAATTCAATCCAATGTTAAAAAGAAACTGGACCAAAGATCGAACTGGTCGGACTTTGGGATACCTTTAGACTTGGAACCTAAACTTCAAACTTAAGATATATGTCAGCTGAACAAAGAATCTGGAAGTGTATCTGTTGGAAGTATAATAATAATACTAAGTCATTGCATGTAACGTTCTTTATACGAAAAACAAGAGTTGTTATTTTGTTGTGTTGTGAGTAGCAGTAAGAACAAAGGGGTGGGGGCAGATGAAACGGGAAAAATGTTGTTTTGGTCCGTCATCACTCATCACTGTGTTTTTGGCATTTTGCAAGTTATTGGGGCTCAAAAGCCAACATCCCTTCCATCCCTTACACCCTTCATCATTTCATTTATTGTTTTTTTTTCTGTCCATTTCTTTAATTCCGTTTTAATCTGTTTATAGATCGGTTTCGTCGCGTTTCCGTTGATATTTTCTGTTTTCGCCCAATGGCGTAAATTGTCCATGAAATTTTACCTAAAAATACCGCGTTATCTTTGTGAAGTTCTTTATATATAATATAATAGAAGTAAGAATGACAGGATGTTGGATGTATATAATTTGCTGCAGTGAATGTACTTTTAATCTTTTTCATTAAATGATCATCACTGTTCTTGATTGCTTGCTTGAATGGTAAATTAAAACATTTTATCTATCATATTAACAGCATGTTAGGAAATAGAAATATGATTTAATTCTTTCTATCCAGAACTTATGAAAGGAAGTTAGGTACGTTAACTGTCATAGTTTTATGTTTTCCAGATTCAGGTACAACTGTACAAGATGAACATGATTATTGTATCTGATACGGGTATGGTTAGAATTATTTTATTTTTATTTTTACATATTTTTTTTAAAATTTTATCTTCATATATAAATGTCAAACACATAAAATGAATAGTTTAAACACCATGGGCATAATGAAACTATCATATTCAATTAAGACATGAATAGAATTTCAAGTGTATGCTTTTGATATACACCAAGCTTTGTTGAAGTTACATATAAAATCTTCTTATTTAGTTTGACTTATCTTGACCAAATCTTTTTCTTATTCTCTCTCTCCATTGCTGCTTGGACCCTACTAACGACCCTTTTGTGAGTCAAGGGTCCGTGTACCTGTGCATCTATGCTGCCTGGTTTTGCTGTTTTTGCACCCCTTGCAACCTTAGGTGGATCAGATTTTCTTGCCCTTTTATCAGCTAAAGAAGCAGGTTTAACCATATTGTTGTTCTCTGTTTCACCACTTCTAGAGGGCCTTTTCCTTCTTGTATCATGGACTGCATTTTCCATCACTGGCTGTTTAGACCCACTGCTCAACTGACGGCTACTAGTGAGTTTGAACTCCTTAGGATATGAGGTTCAGCTTCATTCATTGACTCATAATCTCTTTTGCATTTTCCATCACTGGGACTGGTCACTATCGCATCGACAAAGTCACGAGCTAGTGCACATTGCAACTGTTGTTCTTGCTCCTTCAATCTATCTTCCAGCTCCTTAATCTGCTAAAAGAATTTCGAACATAATATATGACATGCAAAGGCAAATAGGATTATAGAATAAAGTTCAGTCCAGCAAATTTCTTATTACGAGAAAGTAGAGGTATGCTATATATATGTAGATGACCTTTTGATGAAGCAAAATGGATTCTGGGTTTTCTTGCTCCTTCAGCTTTCTCTCAAGCTCCTTAATCTGGAAAAGAAACATAACATGTTAAGCTTTCTGTTTCCTCATTGATAATGATAATTATTAAATATAAACCGACATTACTAAAATATTAGCAACCTTGAGTTGAAGTGCAAGTGAATTGGAGTCGGATTCTTGTACTTGCTCTTTAAGCTTGTTCTCTAGATCCTTAACCTGTTTTGAATCAGACTTTTGCATGTCAAAAACAAGAAGCAAGACGAAAAAAAACAATAAAAAATATTCCATTTAGTGTAACCTTTTGCTGGTAGCAAGCCGAATCCGACTGTTGCCTCTCTTTAAGCTTGGTCTCCAATTCTTTAGCCTTTACCAGACAATATATTAAAGTTAGCATGAACAACAACAAGGTGGCAATACATCGATTATAATTTAAATTGATAGCAACCTTTAGTAGCAAAGCAGCGCAAATCTCTTCTTTTCCTTTCAATCTATAAGAAAGTTGCAAGACCTGCTGCTCTGACTGATTGTGCATGCTAGTTTTCAGTTCCAATTGACCTTCAACTTCTTTGATCTTCTCGTGTTGTTTTGTAAACTTGGTCTTACCTCTGGCCTTACTCTCCAGGTTCTGTAAGCTCTCTTCTAATTTTCTTAAAGACTCGTCTTTCGATCTAGATTCCTGCCTTGCTTTTTCAAGCTTTTAAAAGTAGTTGCAGTCAAGTTAGTTGATCAATCTTATACCAAGTAATAGTGATGGATGCGAAGACTTATCTAGACCTACCATAGTTTTCATCTTCTGGAGCTCACTCATATCGACTTGCCTCTTAGCAGGACCCAACTCAACTCCTCGAACTCGAGTTGCAAAATTCAAGGAGCTCAAGGTTTCGCTTAAGTCCCTCTCCGAAGGACTAATTTGCACAAACATCAGTGTCTTAGAGTCACCCCCTGATAAATAATAGCTACTGTTAGTTGCAAGATCAGTAGACAGATATATCCAAAATTTATTGCCATTAAGACTAACAAACAGAAATCAGATAAACAACTAGAGTATGAATCCCCCAAATTTACCTAATGAATCTTGAAGTAAATGTGTCAACTTCGAATTCCTGAAATCAAATGAAGGACATCATGCACAAGAAAGAAAGGGAAACGGGCTATATAGTTAAGGTAGAAAATCACTGAACCTGTATGGAATGTGGTTACTTTTTGTTGCTAAAGCGTATACGACATCCCCAAGAGCCGAAAGTGATTTGTTGATATTTTGAGCCTCCTTGAGTCGTTCCCCTTGTGCATCAGTTCTTGCAAGCCTCTCACTGCCTGCCAAATCCACAAGCCAAAGCTTGCTATTCGTGCACTCACCAGTCATCAAGTTTTTTGATTTTACCATTATACAAAGCATGCTGAACAAAAGTAAAAGAAAATCTTCTCTTTATAACAATTAACGAGGAAAGAAAACAGAAAACTTGAAAGATGATCTTTCAATTTAAAGAGTTGAAAAAGAAAAACCGGGTGTCATGATACCAGTGGGATCGGCTGCTATGCTCATTCACATTGTTTGATCCAACAGCTCTAGAATTGCTTCCAATTTGCAATACATTCCAAACTTCCTTAATGTTTTCAACTTGGGCTTCTACAATGCCCGGAGCATGATGAAACCCTTCAGCAGATTGCTTTATCTCCAACCTATCAACGAAAACCAAGTGAATACATTAAGATTCAATGTTGCAAGGCAAATTCAACCGAGACACACATAAATCACCATTTAGCATACATTTGGGATACCATATGTCAAAAGAGACTGGTTAAGTTTGTAATAAAGAGTATAGCTGTCTCACCTCTTTGATGTCGGTGATGTAGATAGCAAGTCTCTAATTTGTCATTATAAACTTCAAGAACACTAACAGATATGTTATACTTAAAACTCTCACTCCTTTCCTTAGCAATTTGAAACAACTCCTCAAGAGTTCTATAATTGACTCCCCTGTTCTGGTCAGTGCCTTCCATTGTAAATGTCTTTCCTGTTCCCGTTTGTCCATAAGCAAAAATACAGACATTATAGCCATCTAACACTGATGTCACTAGTGGAAAGGCATCCGCAAAAACATCAACTGTTATGCCAAAACAAACACTAGCTAAATCAGCATCTTACAGTACTTTAAATGTTGATATTGGAGTTAGAATGACGGGTAATTGTTACCTTGGTTGTCTTTCGGTGAGTAAACTCGGTCAAACTTGAAAGTCTTTTTGGTAGAGGCACCTGTCAGAATGCCAAGGTCTCCATCTTTTGCTGCACCGAAATCTACAACCTGAGCAAAACCAGCTGATATCTCCTCTTTACTAAGTGGACGACAGCGGCAAAAGACTCTGATATTACCTGAAATGAATAGATTGTAACAATTGTTTACCTCTGTAGTCTTCAACGATAAATTGCAAAAGCTGCATTTATAAAACCACTCAAAATGGAAAAAAACTCTTGCCTTTAGTGTCCTGAATTTGATTATAGAGTTCCTTTCGCTTTGCTTGCTCCTCGCTATACTTTATTTTGAGATCCTCACACTGCACAACTGCAAACACATTCTGTGAGCCCAAGCAGATGAAACTCCAAATCAGATTATCCATTTGAATTAGACCCTACCCAGTGCCTGAACACCAGTGACCATTTTGGTCAATTCAGGTATTGACTCAGCACATGCATGTGCTTCATGAGAGAGCTGAGCATGTTCTTTTTTCATTATCTGCAGAATAATCAATAAGAAAATGCATTAAAATAAATAATCTTGCAACAACAACAGGAAGTTAAATTATCACAAAGTAACAATTAATGAAAAGATAACTTCGTTACCTTTATTTTCTCTTGTAAATTACTGATTGCTGCTTCCCAATGCTTCTTATGTTGGTCATAACTACAAGTAATATTTTTCAAATTTTCGGCTTGTTTCCCCACAGTTTCATCTGACAAGAGAAGATTTCTTGAGTTTAAAAGGAGCAAGTAATACTTTCCCTCTAGATGTAAAACTTAAGCATAAAACATAATCTAGACAAACCACCATTGGACAGGCTTTTCCATAAACATTTCTGATCAAACTTTCAAGAAATATGTGGAACAAACAACTATTTAGCAAGAATTAAAGTTTCTAAGACTAGTTATGGAAGAAATATATTTGCCCACGTCAATGAAAACTGAGAACAGCATAATTCTATCAGAATCACTGTAAAAGAGTTCTTTAGTAGCTTAAGAATTCTTCTTCTGTTCAATTTAAAGAATGTGCAGTTACCTAGCGTGCGTGTTTTGAAGATCTTGTTGTCAAGTTCCATCCTAACTTTCTCAAGCTGCTCATTTGCCGCAGTCAATGACATCCAAGCCTCATGGCATTCATGTGTCTTGAGCTGGCACTGTGTAGTGAGCTCTTGTATCTTCTTCTCATATTTATCTGTAGCTTTTGTTCTCACAAGTTTCATCTTCAAACCCAAAATAAAAGTCTATATAAGCAACAATTTGAACCTTACAGAAAACATCTAATAACAACTAAATGAATCCTAACCTGAGCTGAGGAAACTTCTATTTCAGCAGCACAGTTATTGCACTTAAGGTATTCTTGCGATCCCTGAGTAACTGTACATAGATTGGAAATAAGGCTTCTAAATTTGCAGTTCTTCTAACGTGCTCTAAAGTTAAAATTGAAAATGAAACAAATAATAGAAACACAAATTACTGCACCTGGAATATTTTTTGCTTTCCTTACACAAATCCCGCAGACCATTGGACTTCCAATAATTCCTTCGAACCTCAATGCAATTAGGCCATCCTCCTTGACCGATACCCTCAAATCGACAACTTGTAATGGCTTATTGGCTCCTACAACTGAGAAGATATCAAAATCTGATAGTACCTGTCACATTGACACCAAAATTTTAACATTTCTAGGAAGTGAAAAAACACAACACAAACTGGGTGATGTTGACGTATAACTTGCCTTTTCTTCTTGCATATAGACATTGAATACCCTCATTCCTTTAGGTCCATTAGTGTTTATGATCTCCGCAAAATGAGATCGACAAATAGTCCCCAGGAGGAAGATTGTTGAACCGGTACCAGAAGCTCCCAAATCTTGCAGACCAATAAATGAATGGACAATCTCCAGCCTCAGTAATGGGCTCGTTGGTCTGCATAACAGTTCCTCCTTCAAAGTAAGTATCCCCGAGTAATTTCATGCTATAATCTGCTTCACATAAAGTCTCTCCTCCAGCATTTATAAACATCACAATTTCATCTGTAAACCATATAAAAAACCAGAAAAAAAGATTAAGAAATCAAATCACCAATAAGGAAAAAACTTCCTTTTGGGGAAACATATCAAGAAAATGAATTTTAATTTCTTTCTTTCACTGAGTCTTATTATTAACTAAATAATTAGGAGCATAACAATAAAAATATCGAGAAATTTTACTTACCTGTGCAATTAGTTTTGGAAAACCCAGATGGGATCAGCCTTGAACTAGAGTCGCAAAGCATTAAGTCAGCAAAAGATTCTTCTTCAACTTCCATGGCGGAGCTAGGGTTATCTTGATTCAAGGCAAGATCGTATTTTTCTGAGTCAAAACCCCTAGTAATAGAGAAGTCTGGGAGAGGGGTTTCTGGGTTTTGAGGAAAGGCGTTAAAGTGGGAATTATCCATAAGGAAACCAAAGCTTTGGCAGTGTTTGGCTTGCGAGAAAATTTTTGAGATGTTCTTGGATTATCTTTTACGAAGTCTGTAAAGAGCAGGACTGAAAGGAAAGGAAAAAATTCAATGCGTTTGATTTTTGTGATAGATTTGGAAAGGGAAATTTTCGAATTTGAATTACTTTGTCGACCGTTAGGTGAAACTTTTTACCATTAAAAACCTTTTAGGGTTTGACAAAATGTTTTTGCAATGGACTCAAAGGTCCATTGGGCTTGTCTTTCTATAATCTCTATTAGTCTTCAAAAAAAAAACAACAACTTTAAGTCTATCACATGCAGTCGAATTCAAGTCTTAGAGCACGAACCAAGTGATTTTAGTGGTTAAACGATAATTGTTATTTTTAGAAGTCTCAAGTTTGAACATAACATATGCAGAGGTGTTTGAACATTCATTGTCAAATTGTTAATAGTCTTTCGAACAAATATTATCTTATAATCACTCGAAACTAATAAAAAGAACTTCAAAAATATATATTACACAACTTACGTTAAGTATTCTGGTTGATATTAAATATGTTTAAATAAAATGAAAGAAAGAAGATTATATTAAATTCAAAATTCAAAATTCAAGTTCATGTGTTGAATACAAATGCTTCAAGGTGAATGAGAGGTTTATGTGTGTGAAAATTCAAAAATCATGTGTTGAATACATATGATTCAATGAGATATTTATAAATGTAAGTTATATTAAATTTGACTTTTAAAAAATTGAATTGAATTTGATAAATGGAGTTTGAGAAATTGAAGTTATTTAACAAGGAATTCATTATTATACAAAGCTTGGTTCTCTTCCAAATGTTTATTTCCAAAATCAATACTCGTCTATAGTCCATTACTAATGTAGAACGTTTCGATTTCAATTTGGTTATTTATTTTGATGCTTTATCATTCAAGACATTAGTATCATATTGCGCTGAATTTTATTAAATGATCGTCTTCCATTCATTTTTTTAATGAAATAGTACTATTCCTCTTTTAAAAAAAACAAAATCAAATATACAATGAATAAGATAATGATTTACAATAGACCAAACAATGAGAGAGAAAATAATTAAATTGATAGTTTGTGGTTTACTTCTTTTTGATTTAAGTAGAGAGTAATTGATCGACTATGATATGGTATTCGTACATAAATCCATTCTAAAATTTTAGGAGTAATTTTTTATATATTTAGTATATTTGAAAGTTCTACGATTGTTTTATAGTTGGGTTGGATACGAAGATTGAGCTTAAATCATTACGAGTCTAATGTGTTTACTTTATAATCTACTATATGAATCTATTAGACAATATAAATTATTCATTATTGAGCTTTACGGGACGGCTTTGAGGTAAGAAACTCTCCAGAGAGGTGGAGTGTGTAGGAGCGTATAATACTTGTAATTTTTAGTAACTTAAGTGATTGGTTTGTATTTTTTATGATTAATTTACTCAATTAAAAATAACACTATTGTAACAGGACCAACTGCGTAGTTTACGCTTTAGTTTTAGTGTGAAGAGCAGTGATTTTTCAAGTGTTATTGTGTTAAATACTTAGATCCAATCGAGAAAATTAAACATTTTCCTGAACCGTCACCCTCCAATACCAGCCACGTACTAAAATCAGAAGATTTGTTCTTCTAGCGCGCTGCTTTTGCCACCGTCGCTGCCACTCCAATAATATAAAAGAAAGATAAAAACCGCCATCACTCGCCGAATTCCACCACAATCCACTGGCGATGATAGCCGGAAAGCAACAGTCGCAGCAATCTCAGCTGTTTTCTCTAAAGGGAGCAATCCTCACTCTCTCTATCTTGACCCTAATTTCCTTCTCTTACTTCTCCTTCAAATCCCTCCGCTCGCCTCCCACCCCTCAGCTCACTCTCCCCACCACCACCACCACCTCCTCCGTCGCCATTCCCTCTCATACGCATATCCTTTCTGATGAAAAGGAAAATAATGTCGATGAAGGAGGGGAAGACGACGACGACGATTTGTTTACCGATGTTTACCATTCACCGAAGCTTTTCAAGTTGAATTTCGAAGAAATGGAGAGGAATTTCAAGATTTACATTTACCCCGACGGTGATCCGAAAACCTTTTACCAAACTCCCCGGAAACTCACCGGTAAATACGCCAGTGAAGGTTACTTTTTCCAGAACATTCGCGAGAGTCGGTTCCGTACCGACGATCCAGATCAAGCTCACCTCTTTTTTATCCCAATTTCTTGTCACAAAATGCGCGGCAAGGTAAAACAAAACAGTTTATTTATTTATTCATAATTAGATCTAAATAAATTAGATAATGTGGAGACTGACCCGTTGTTACAACTTACAAATGCAGGGCACTTCGTATGAGAACATGACAATAATTGTTCAGAGTTATATTGATGGTTTAATAGCTAAGTATCCTTACTGGAATAGAACTCTGGGTGCCGATCATTTCTTTGTTACTTGTCATGATATTGGTGTTCGGGCAACCGAAGGAGTTCCATTTCTTGTGAAGAATGCCATTCGTGCTGTATGTTCTCCAAGCTATGATGTTGGTTTCATTCCCCATAAAGATGTTGCTGTCCCTCAAGTTTTGCAGCCATTTGCTCTTCCTGCTGGTGGAAATGATGTTGAAAATAGGTGGAATAAAACCCCCCTTTCAATTCATTTGTAGTTTTCTAAAACAGCTTGTAGCTTCATACTGATTCGAAGCTGTTTGTAGGACAACGCTTGGTTTTTGGGCTGGTCATAGAAACTCAAAGATTAGAGTTATACTGGCTCGTATATGGGAGAACGATACTGAACTTGACATTTTGAATAATAGAATAAGCAGGGCTACTGGACATTTAGTGTACCAGAAGAGGTTCTACAGAACTAAATTTTGCATATGCCCTGGTGGCTCTCAGGTCAACAGTGCCCGCATAACTGATTCAATCCATTATGGATGCGTACCTGGTAAGCTATCTCAGCTTCTTGTGGCTGCTGCAGTGGGGGGGATTTAGACATTTGTATTCTCTTAGGCTATCTTTTTTGCCCTTTGCAATGCTTTAGAGGAGATGATGATATGTCCTTTTGGGGATTTACATGGCCACTGATGAAATACCTGTGAAAAACTTGGATTTTGTGATTAAACGTAGTGGGAAAAATTAGAATATACTTTTATAGATATAATGATGGGATCACTCCTAAAGTTGGCCATATCTAAGGAGGTGTGCTTCTTTTGAGCAACTCCTCCGGAGCTCTGGAGAAGCATTTTCTAAAAATTTATGTCAACATAAAACTTGGGATTATCTCCATTAAATGTGACGTGCTGAACTTACCTTTCCAGCTTAATCCTAGATTGTTGGTACTAAGGCTGTGATAAATTTCCATTCCTTGTGGACTTATCTAGTTCAACAGCCTGCGAAAATACTCCTAGATTTTGTTGTCCTCTAGTTCTGGACGTAATCTTGATTACAACTCTACCTTGATTGTATCATATCTTTTGGAAATACAAGGAGCATATGCCGGGAAAAGTTTTGTAGTAACTTAGTATTTAGTTTGGAATACGTGCTTTAACTTTTCATCATTCTTCTGAAGACATAGTAAGATTGCCACATTTTAGCAAGAGTGATTAAAATGTTTCTTTAACCTGTCTGGTTTGTTTTCTCGCAGTAATATTGTCCAACTATTATGACCTGCCGTTCAATGACATTCTTAATTGGAAAAAATTTGCTGTTGTCCTTCGGGAGAATGATGTGTATAATCTCAAGCAGATCCTAAAGAACATATCTCAAGAGGAATTTGTTACACTACACAAGAACCTAGTGACGGTAAGCCTTCGTTTCCAGTATTTTGCCATAACTTTTCACTAAATTCGAAGTTAATTACCTGCAAAAATCAATGAGAATTTTCCATGCGACTCTTTTTACCAGGTTCAGAAGCACTTCCAATGGAATTCACCACCCATAAGGTACGATGCATTCCACATGGTTATTTACGAGCTTTGGTTGCGCCACCATGTAATCAAATACTAATTTATTGATTCATTAATGAATGTGGTTCCTCTTTGTATACGCTGAACTGTTGTCCCTAGCAACCTAAACTCTTGTATTTGTTTACTTACAGCTTAACCTTTATGTTTATAAGCAGTAAAAAAAAGACTTGGGTTTTTGTAAGCTGTCTAACCTAAATTGACTGCGAACAACATTACAAACAATGTAATTCAAGGGCATGAATTTGCTTAAAGAATTGTCCAGGAATCTGCTTCTAGGTTGATTGTCGTATCAGCTACCTTAATGTTTTTGTGTTTATGTATGTTTTGAGGGAACTTTTTTATACAATGCCAGAATCACTGAGTTTTATTTAAGTATACAAATTAGATAATATTGCATACTTAAATACATATTAGAATACATTTGAAGCCACTATAAATTGTTAATGAATTGTAATGATGCGAACTGATGTATGATATATGATGACAGGATATATATATATATATATATATATATATGCATGAATTGTGGAATCTAGTTATCCATAAGAAATCTTAGTAATGTCAAACTTGAAAGATGCCTCCTGATGAATTAGGATCACTTTAGTTATAAACAAACAAATTTGAGGAATATTTGGAAATTAAGTTTGGTATTTGGAAGTATATAAATCCAAAAAGATCAAAATTCTTTAAGATTAAAGTCAATGTTTTTAGAGTGTGGTTTGTTTGAGTCATTTAGATGCTCCAAAAAGCATCTTAACCCATTGGTTAAGTTAGAGGGGAAAACAGTGTCTTGACAAAACCATCATTTTTGTTTAATTGACCTTTTCTTCATCTTTATTTTTTATTCGTATTTTCCGTCGTCATTTCTATCTATATAACAAAATAAAAACGCATTGCCTAAGGGTTAGGGTTACCTCAATGGACATTTGATCCACAACTATTTTCTTTATTAAAATAATAATTTTGGCAAAAAATAAATAAATTACTATAATTCAAAGAAAGAGGTGTGGGAAGGCCACAAATAGACGATAAACCAATCAAGATAGATGGATTATTAGGGGTGCTCCACAAACGAGGTTGAATATTTTTTGTATCGATCATCATGGCATTGAATATTGATTTTCCCCATACCCACTGACATCAACTCCCCAAATTGGGGGTACGATCCTAATTATAATATAACCCCATTTTTTTTGAGTAATTAGAATTTTACCTTTTGTTACCCAATTCAACCCGTTGGATCCACCATAGTCCTCTCGAATTTTCGATACAACGTGGCTACAATACATAAAACTTTTTTTAAAAATAAAATAAAAAATCAAGTGTTGATTTATTGGGGAGTGGTTAATGGTTATACAATAAGAAAACCACACGAAAAACAGGTTTAAATCATGATATAAACACACGATGTAATAGGAGAAAATAATGCAAATATTATAGAAATAAAAAAGTAAATTGAGGAAGCAGTTACCATAATCCTAAGGCTCTCGATTCCACTTTTGCTTAGTGGTGGGAGATTATTTTCTTTAATAAAAGTATATTTAAATAAAATAAAAAACAAATTGTGTTAAATTAAATATAGGAAGCAGGTATCTAGACGAGGTAGCCGGCTGATTAAGGTTGATACCATGTTTGTATTGTATTGTAGCCGTCGGACGAGTTCCAGTTTTCCTTTGAATCAATAAATTGGAATTCGTAATTGCCGTTTTCATGCAAAATCATGAAATATGCACATACATATATATATATATATATATATATATATATATATATATATATATATATATATATATATATATATAAAAGTACAAAACAGTATTTGTCTAAAGATAATTATCAATTATTTGATATTGAATGCTCATTCTTCTAACATTTATAGTGCTCGAACTCGAAATTTTAAAAAATTATAACAATTTCTTTATTACCAATATCACTTAATTCATGCCATGAAACATATATAGATATATATATAACCATAGAATAGGGACCCACTTTCATTTTTTTTCTATAGAATAAGGACCCACTTTCATATTTTTCTTCTTCTTCATATCTTTAATTCTTTTTCACTTTATATTTAATCGAATCTTTTGTTTTGCAGATGTTAAAAGGATTTTTCTTTAAATTCCCGAGTATTTGCTTCTTAGTTTTATCGACTCTCCGTCGAGAAATGAAAAAAGAACAGTTAAAATTGAATCTTTAGAAATTTATTGTAATATTATTAATAGAAAATTATTTGATATATTGACAGTAGAAGTTTTATTTTATATAGTGTTTGGTGACTTTGTTAGTGGGAAGCTTGATGTTTTGAGTTATGTAATGGATATTTTTAGATATAATTTCTATAGAAGAAAATTTGACATGATTGATAATATAATTTTTTTTAGATACTCTGGTCTTTTTGTAGCAGTTTGCTATCTTTAGATACATGCTTATTTTTTAGATTTTGGTGGTTTCAAGACAGAACCTAGAAATCAGGCTTCCAATAAAAATCAATTATAAGAGTAAGGAACAAATTAAAAAAAATTACTTAAAATTTATAATTTTTATTATGTTTAAAAAACTATATAATAAATACATCAAGTTTCAAATAGAAAACATCAATAAATTTTATTGAACACCAAATTACTCACACAAAACAAGCATAACCTTTTTTTTAAAGAGGATTAGGATTCGATTTCAGTCATTTTCATCTTGTAGAAAATAATAAAAGAATAATCACGTACAAATTAAATAAACAATCTAAAAATGATACGTCAGCATTGTCGTTAATTTCTTAACGATAAATAACCAAAACAGAAACAAAAGTAACATTAGGGATGATTTAAAAGATATAATAACTAGATGAGCAGACCAAAAATGAAGTAATAGGTGAATAACTAAATATGTAATTTACCTTTTTCTTAATTATATGTTGACTTTTTAATTTTGGATCATGGGCATGCACCACTCCTTCCCAGACCCAAATTCGATTGCTTGATGTCTGCTGAAACGAAATATAGAAGCTTGACGACAACAATTACAACAACAACCGAGATAATATGATTAAAAGAGTTGTCGGCTGAACTTGAACTTGAATATAAAAGACTAATAACAGTCTCCTGTGATAGTAAGGCTGCCATATAAATAGCTGCAAATCCAGTTTTTCATGTGCGTACCAAATACATAGAGATTGATTATTACTTTGCGAGGAAAAAGATGTAAGAGAGATTAATACAAACTGAATACGTAATTTCAGCAGAACAACTTGCAAACGTTGTGATTAAAGTTTTGGGAGTTCAACAGCATTATCAGCGGTTAGACAAGTTAGGGATTAAACATATTTTCCAACCTTCAACTTGAAGGTGAGTGTTTGAAATAATTAGTTAATATTCAGTTACCTAATTAATTAATTAGTTATGCTTATGATAACCGTCACTTTGTTGACATTTTCACTTTTTGATAAGGACTATCCACTACTAATTAAATTTAGTTGGACTAAATTGTTGCCAAATCAATAATTGCACAACTATTGGAGCTGATACCTAGCAGATCATAAATGATGTTTAGTGGTAGAGTGAGGACCCGCACAAGCACCTTGGGCCCTAAAATGGAATAATTTTTTTTGAATCCCATACAAAATTTCAAAATTATTATTTAGTATAATAATAAAACTACACTCCAACTTTTCGAGAAGTTAATAATTTAATTTTGATCCCTATATATTATTTTTGCTTTGGTCCCACAATGATATACAATCTATATCTTACAAGTATATAATTATATTTTTATTTTTAAATTAATTAGTATTTTCATTATACAAATTAAATATGTCATTTTATTTGACGTATATTTAACTATTAAAAGTAGAACCCATCAAGTGATATTAGCGGTTAAAGGGAGTGTTGCTCTCCTTTGAGGTTCTAAGTTCAAGTAGCTACGTTTGCGTGTGTATGCGTTATCAACGACTAAAAAGGATTATAAACATATAATATCTTATAATCACATTAAATTATTAAAAGGAATTATTAAAAGTATATAATACACTAAATAATTAATTTAATAAATATTTAAAATCTACTTAAACTTCAGCTTGCCTGATCTAAATTAGTATAATTTAAAATGTGATTGTTGGATAAAACAAATATTAATGGTATAAAAATGTTATAGAAATTTGTGTCTACATAAGTATATACTTTTGTAGAGAATAATAATAATAATTATTAGCAGTATCATAATTATTCACCTGCATTTGTTGAGTATAAAATAATAATTAAAAAATATTTTTATTATGTCAATATACAATATTTATTAATATATATTTAAAAATTAAATATTCACCTGCATTTGTTGAGTATATAATAATAATTAAATGTTTTTATTTATTCAAAAAATGCATGATTTATACGAATAAACATAAAATTGGACGGTTAAATATTATTAAATATTAATCATATAAAAATTAAGAAAAGTTTTATAAAATTCATTTAATTTATATTAGTATACATGTATCCCTCTATCTATATAAAAATATCAATTACTGTTAACTTTTTCATTAATAAAATTTATAGTAAAATGTATTTAACGCTTAAAATGATAAGAAATTAAATGATATTAAAACCAATATAAAATATCATATTATTTAAAAAAAAATAGCACATGCATGTAAGTGCAAATGACATGATTACTAGTTGGAAAATTACCATAACAATGGTTTTTACTTAATGCAACCAGGAGATGTACATTTATACATAGTAGGTATTTATACATTGAATCAAATACTATTGATATATGTATTTGTACACTGAATCAAATAATACTGTTAAATAAGTTTAAATATTACAGAGCGTTGCATTAACTAATTTACTCATAACGCATAAACGAAAATAAATGGTAATAATTTATAGTAGTAGTGATTATAAAATAATGACTGTCCAGACATTTATGACACCTAATGAATTTTACTGTCCAGACTTGATTCCGGGCTCTGTCTATATTAAGCGCTCACCCTTCTCGATTATTTTCGACAATTTTCACTCCAAAAATAATTAAAAGAAATGGCGGTTTCCGGTTCTTTGATTCGACCAAACCAATTCCCTCTCCCGTTTCTCAAGCCCACAAGACCAAACCTTTGTTGCAAAAAACATGTTAGTAGTTTTTCTCTACCATTAACATAATACATGCACTTTACATGTCTGTTTTTCTCTTCATCTTTTTTGGTATGTTTGAACGTTTCTGGTTTTAGCGTGGGGCTCTATTTTGCTTGTTGCGTGTGTGTTTCCCAGTTCTGTCCGAAAGCATCAGGTGGAAACAGGGAAGGAGATGAGGGATGTAAAATGAGTACAAGGGAAGAAAACGGCTCCTGGAAGATCGATTTTTCCGGGAAGAAACCGGCGACGCCATTGTTGGACACCATCAATTACCCTCTTCATATAAAGAACTTATCTACAAGGGTAA
This sequence comes from Hibiscus syriacus, assembly GCF_006381635.1. Classification (NCBI taxonomy): domain Eukaryota; kingdom Viridiplantae; phylum Streptophyta; class Magnoliopsida; order Malvales; family Malvaceae; genus Hibiscus; species Hibiscus syriacus. Next base: position 840,662 of record NW_024062735.1, on the reverse strand, counting down.
AACTAAAAACTCCATAATCAGCATGCCCTCCTCCTCCTGTCCCTCTTTTTTGCTCTATTTAATATGTACGTGTTGACATGTTGTGTTTAGGAACTTGAACAACTGGCGGCTGAGATTCGAGCCGATATCGTGCACACGGTATCGAAGATCGGAGGGCATCTGAGTTCAAGCTTAGGAGTGGTGGAGTTGACAATAGCTTTGCACCATGTATTCGACACACCTGAAGATAAAATCATATGGGATGTTGGGCATCAGGTGAGAGAACCGAGAGAGCCGACTTGGTTTTGTTTCTTTTCATATGGGAGTTTATATATGAATAGCATCTTTCAAAAATTGCAGGCGTACCCTCATAAAATCCTCACGGGAAGAAGGTCGAGGATGCATACCATAAGAAAAACTTCAGGACTTGCAGGGTTCCCTAAGAGGGACGAGAGTATTTATGATTCCTTTGGTGTTGGACATAGTTCTACCAGCATATCAGCTGGACTTGGTATTTGCTTCTCACTGTAAAACAAGTGTGAAATGTGAAATATTTAATAACTTTGAGTTTCTTGCTGTTAATTTAGGCATGGCTGTGGGAAGAGACCTTCTGAAGAAGAAGAACAATGTGATTTCAGTGATTGGAGATGGAGCAATGACTGCTGGACTTGCATATGAGGCCATGAACAATGCAGGGTTCCTTGATTCGAACTTGATCGTCGTATTGAACGACAATAAGCAAGTGTCACTACCGACTGCAACTCTACAAGGTCCTGCTACTCCTGTTGGAGGTCTTAGTAGGGCTTTAACCAAGATTCAAGCAAGCACAGAGTTCCGAAAACTTCGGGAAACAGCGAAAGTAAATTTCTCTAAGCTTTCTTATTATTTGTCTTACCTTCCTGGTTATTCATGGCTGAACTCTAACTGTGGATACTACTTGTTGTTGTTGAAGGGCTTTACTAAGCAAATTGGTGGTCAAGCACATGAAATTGCAGCAAAGGTAGATGAGTATGCAAGAGGAATGATCAGTGCTTCTGGCTCCACTCTATTTGAGGAACTCGGGCTGTATTACATCGGTCCGGTTGATGGACATAATATTGAAGATTTAGTAGCTATGTTTAAGAAAGTAAAAGCCATGCCTGCCCCAGGGCCGGTACTAATCCACATCGTAACAGAGAAAGGAAAGGGATATCCCCCGGCAGAGGCAGCAACTGACAAAATGCATGGTAAGATTTCAACTCTTTGATCCATGGTGATGTAACGGCTTTTTCAAAATGATCATTGTTGTTCTGTCTGCTCTCAGGTGTTGTAAGATTTGACACAGAAACAGGCAAGCAGTTTAAGTCCAAATCATCTACACTGTCGTATACGCAGTACTTTGCTGAATCGCTCATCAAAGAAGCTGAAGCTGATGACAAGATTGTAGCCATCCATGCAGCAATGGGTGGGGGAACAGGTCTCAATTACTTCCAGGAAAGGTTCCCAGACCGCTGCTTCGACGTGGGTATTGCGGAGCAACATGCAGTTACTTTTGCAGCAGGTTTAGCCACCGAGGGGCTCAAACCATTCTGCGCTATCTACTCATCGTTCTTGCAACGAGGATACGATCAGGTGTGCTCTCAAAAATGGACATACTACATCGTATATGATCATATTTCCATCACCTTTTTTTTCCTGATTGACACTTTTGTTGGAAAAATCTACTCCTGTGACAGGTGGTGCATGATGTGGATCTTCAGAAATTACCTGTACGGTTCGCGATGGATCGAGCTGGTTTGGTTGGAGCAGATGGACCTACCCACTGTGGAGCATTTGATATCACATACATGGCTTGCTTGCCCAACATGGTGGTAATGGCTCCATCCGATGAGGCCGAACTCATGCATGTGGTAGCAACAGCAGCAGCAATCGATGACAGGCCTAGCTGCTTCAGGTTCCCCAGGGGAAATGGTGCTGGTGTAATTATCCCACATGATTACAAAGGAACACCACTTGAGGTTAGAGTAATCAATATTTAGATACCTGAACAAATTAGAATCCGAGCAGATGAACTGATTAACATTTCCTTCTAATGATTGAACAGATTGGAAAAGGAAGAATCATAATGGAAGGCAATAGAGTAGCCATTCTGGGATATGGTTCTATCGTTCAACAATGCGTCGAAGCAGCAAACATGCTGAGATCTCAAAACCTTTGTATAACAGTAGCTGATGCAAGATTTTGCAAGCCTCTAGATAGTGATCTCATCAAGCAACTGGCAAATGAGCATGAGATTCTTATTACTGTGGAAGAGGGTTCTATTGGTGGCTTTGGCTCTCATGTAGCACATTTCTTGAGTTTAAATGATATTTTGGATGGATCTCTCAAGGTATGTATATTTTTCCATTTTTCACTTCTAACTACCAATTTGTTTTTTCATATGTAATTAGTTTTAGAGGTGTTTGCAGTTTAGGGCAATGGTACTTCCTGATAGTTACATTGATCATGGATCACCCCAAGATCAGATAGAAGAAGCAGGGCTTTCTTCAAGGCATATCTCTGCAACAGTCCTATCTATGTTAGGAAGGCCGAGAGAAGCTTTGCAATTCAAGCACGAAAAGAACATCAGAATCTAGCACCGGAGAATAACCGAAAAACGAAATCCGACCACAAGTTATCGAGCACATTATATATGATGGGAAAACTCACCTAGGGTCCAAACCTATGTAAGGGACAATGGTTTCAAAGCTTAGTGAAAATTTTACAAAATACAACTTAAAAAGATGTATACATGATGAGCAAAGAAATAGTCAAAGCACCACAGTTCAATTGATGCAGATGAAGATATAATTCCTCAACCACCACCAAGAACCTCATTCGTTTGTTTTAAAATATTTGTTGAGTTGTTAAAGTTTACCAGTTTCATATCAACATTCCGTTCTATACTCTTGTATTTTTCTACAAGTGAGAACTACGATAGTAGTTCTTCGTCATCCTGGACAGATAGATGAACATCGATTCTACCAAGCAACCTGGTTATGTTGATAACTGGTTGGCTTGGATGAAAGCATGAAGCAAACTTTATGCCACAAGCGTTTAATCTCGAGCCCCACATATCATCAACACGATCCCCTCAGTTTCACCTGGCCAAGGATCATCAACTTCAACTTTTGCACCTGAGATCTGATTTTGCAGTGCCATACATAAATTTATAAGAAAAATGTTGTACATAATTCAGGAAACGGTGAGTTCAGTTTTCTTTTCTTTTCTTCTGAGGATAAGCTATACACACTACCACTTAAATATTGTCTCTTCTCATTTTATCCATAATATTTTTTAATTTATAAATCAGAATATCTAATTATTCAATTACTTTAATCAAACTATCTACTATTAATATTTAACAAAGAAGCTTACGGAAAAAATTAATTGCTGCTCCTCTACCTAAATTGGGCCAAACACCCACCAGACTTATCAAAATAAACTGCAAGACTTCCCTTTCCAAGCTTATTTCACCACCAGGAACTAAGTTGACGCATGTAATTTTAGATTTTTAAAATTATAAAGGTGAAAGTAAAAAAGTTAAATATTTAAAGGTTAATTTTATTCTTATATCTTAAATAAATGATTTTTTTATTTAAATATGATACTTTTTTGTCCCACTAAACGTGTCATTTTTTATTTTTAAAATTGTTTTATTCACAATGTCCTATTAGAAAATTCAACAAATGATAACACTTATATTTTTTTTCTATCATTTTTCACTCTTTTACACTTATCAAAATATGTCAATCATTTTTAGAACTTGATTTATTAATCTAATTTAATATTTTTATTTTTATTTTGTCCAGTCAAGTACCTAAATTAGACTTCTTAATTCAAATTGGTGCATGGATTTATATTTTAATTGGATACTTATGATTTTTTTTGGTTTAATTAATTATTATATTTAAAATAAAATATTCATATTTTTATGAAATTTTAAAATCATTTGAAATTTTTTAAGATTGAGCGACCCAAAAAGATCTAAATCTTAAATATTTTAATTTGTAGAAAAAAATTCAAGTTTAAAAAACTAATTAAAAAAGAAAAAGAAAAAAGAGCTTGGGATACCAAATGAAACCCGGAATAAGTTTCAATATATATGTTTGAAAGGGCAGCATTTGCGAGCCGACATGGTGAAGAAATGGCGGAAGCCCAATAATTGCAGCCTAAAACCCAACACCATGCCCAATCCTCAAACAACCAAGAACCCAAAAGCGTTTAACTGAGCAAACCTCCCACCAAATTAGCCTGTACCCGACCTCCACCCGCTAGCCTTCGTCCGCCTCTGTTTCTTTTCTCCTCCATCTTTTTTCCATGAATGGATCTTCCACCATCGCCACCATCCGAACCTCCGCAATGAGAACTCCGGCGGCCATTGTAAAACCAGGTGAGCCCTTCCATCTCCGCTGCTTCCTCGCGAAGCCCTTCTCATCTTTCCCTTCATCTCTCCCCATAGACCCCGAGCCACCTGATCACGATCTCCCTTTTCTCCTTCACTCAATACTCTCCAAACCCAATTGGCAAAAACACCCTTCCCTCCCTAAGCTAATCCCCTCCATATCCCCTTCCCATGTCCATTCCCTTTCTCTCTCAACCCTTTTCTTCTTCCCCAAACCGCCCTCGATTTCTCCTATTGGATCTCCAAAAACCCAATTTCAAACACTCGTTTTCCTATTCTGCACTTTTGAACATCCTTGTCGCCAACAAATTCTTCGGTCCTGCTGATAAAATACGCCTTGCCATGATCAAATCCCCGGATTCGGTAGACGAAACCCGGTTTATTTTGGAATTGCTAAAGGGTATGAACAAGGATAACGAGCTTCATTTCAGATTTAAGCTTTCGGTTAGATCCTACAACTTTTTGTTGATGTCATTGTCGAAATTCTTGATGATTGATGAAATGAAATCTGTTTATAGTGAAATGTTGAACGACAGGGTTTCGCCAAATATTTTTACTTGGAATACTATGGTTAATGGTTATTGTAAGATTGGGAATGTGGTTGAGGCTCAACGCTATGTCAGGAAGATTGTGCAAGCTGGGTTGAGTCCGGATACGTTTACTTATACTTCGTTGATATTGGGGCATTGCAGGAATAAGGATGTGGACAACGCATTTAGGATTTTAGAATGATGCCGACTAAGGGCTGTCGAAGAAATGAAGTTTCGTATACGAATCTTATTCATGGGCTATGTGAGACTGGACGGGTTGATGAGGCTATTAAGTTGTTTGAGGTGATGGGGGAGGATTTTTGTTATCCTACAGTTCGTACATATACAGTAATTATTTGTGGATTGTGTGATGCAGGGAGGAAGTCTGAAGGAATAAAATTGTTCCAGGAAATGTCGGAGAAAGGGTGTGAGCCAAACGCTCATACTTATACGGTAATCATTGATACCTTATGTAAAGAAAATAAAGTTGATGAAGCAAGGAAAATGTTAGGTAGGATGTTAGAGAAAGGGCTGGTTCCAAGTGTGGTCACCTACAATGCTTTGATTGATGGATATTGCAAACATGGATCAATGGAGGCTGCACTGGAAGTTTTGGGTATGATGAAATATAATAATTGTTGTCCAAATGATCGAACATATAATGAATTAATAGCCAGGTTTTGTAAGAAGAATGTTCACAAAGCAATGGTATTTCTTGGTAAGATGCTTGAACTTAAGTTGGTACCAAGTTTGGTCACATATAATTCTTTAATTCATGGACAGTGTAAAATGGGGCAGTTAGATAATGCCTTTAGGCTGCTTGAGATGATGAAGGAGAATGGTTTGGTTCCAGACCAATGGACATACAGTGTTCTTATTGATTCTCTTTGTAAAGTTGATAGGGTAGAAGAAGCTCGTATTCTATTTGACTCTCTCAAGGAGAAAAGCTTGAAAGCAAATGAAGTTATATATACTGCTTTGATTGATGGATACTGCAAGGTTGGGAAAATTGAAGAAGCTAATTGTTTGGTTGATAGAATGATTGATGAGGGCTGCTTGCCAAACCCATGCACTTACAACGCCCTTATAGATGGTCGTGCAACACTAAAAATGTGAGGGATGCATTGTTGGTGGTGGAAAAAATGAAGGAGATGGGTGTGAAGCCTACTGTAGAGACATATACAATTCTCATTGAAAGGATGCTTAAAGAAGGTGACTTTGATTGTGCTCATAGGACTCTTGATCAACAAATATCCTCAGGATGTCAACCTGATGTATTTACCTATACTGCTTTTATTCATGCATACTGTGGTGTAGGGAGACTAAAAGAAGCAGAGGATATGGTGATTAGGATGAACAAAGAAGGGGTTTTCCTGATTCTGTTACATACACGTTACTTTAGATGCATATGGATGCTTGGGATTAATGCATTCTGCATTTGATGTTCTCAAGCGTATGTTTGATGCTGGTTGTGAGCCTTCTCATCATACATACAGTTTTTAATAAAGTATCTTTGAAGGAACGAGGGACAAGAGATGACAGCCATTCATTGAATATGCTTTCAGGTTCCATGCTAGTAAATCATGCTGATGTCTGGAAGACAATGGAAATTGACGCTGCTTTGGAGTTATTTGAGAAAATGCGTCAACATGGTTGTGTACCCAATATTAACACTTACAAGAAGCTTATTAATGAACTTTGCAGAGTTGGCCGTTTTTTAGTAGCACAAAAGTTAATTGGTCATATGAGAGATCAAGGAATATCACCTGGTGAAGATGTCTACAATTCACTTCTTAGGTGTTTCTGTGAGTTGGAAATGTATGATGATGCAACGACAGTGGTGGAGCTAATGATCAATTCTGGCCAGTTACCGCATCTAGATTCCTACAGGCAGCTGATTCGTGGACGATATGATCAAGGGGATAAGGATAAGGCTGAGACGATTTTTGGTGACTTGCTTCGTTGTGGTTATAATTGTGATGAAGTAGCTTGGAATATTCTTATTGATGGCTTGCTGAAAAAGGGGCTTGCTGATAGATGCACTGAACTCTTAATCATTATGGAAAAAATGGGCTTTCAGCTCCACCCTAATACATATTCAATATTAATTGAAGGAATTGAAGGAGCATAGATTCTTTGTATTTTGTCTTTGATATTCTTGCCTTTTTGTTACTGAAGAGGAGGCCATTGCATTGCTCTTCCTTCTGGATGGGCACTGGTGTTGTATAGATTGCAGACTGCATTCCTTTTGGCATGCCGGCTCAATACATAAAACCAGGGGTACTTGCTTCAATTGAAGCATTCCTGCTAGGCTGGCATCAAGGGTGCTGTTTTTCAGTGAGAAGCACGCGCATCTTCTTATTCCTGGTCATGTAGAGGCCCCTAATCAAGTGAACCTCTCCTGCTGACAATGAAGAGGCAAGTACAATCTTCTTGTCATATTTGTTCAAATACATTCAACTTCCATTCATAGTGTAAGAAATGAGTTTTAATAACCGTCTTTCTTCTTCGGTCACGTAGTAATCCATCCAGGTATATGAAAGAAGCAAGCATTTACTCAGAACAACAGTTAGCCATAATTTTGCTACCCTACACGAGTGGGATGACTAAACGGATATCGTGCACCACAGGTAACACTTCAATGATGTTTGTTTTCTTTAACTCTCGTTTTTGTTTGTATTGATGAATTACAATACCATAATTGTCTGCTTTAATTTCTTTGCTGCAGAAATCCATGGCTGCCTGCCCACATGTGCTACAAAGAGTCTACTGCAATCATATCTGTTGGAAAGCATCACGCTGAACCTAGCTGGCACCATTGGTACTCGCTGATAAAATCTTGATTTCAATCCCGGGGTTTTATTTTTTAATTTATTAAGTTTTATTAAATATTGTAAACATTAAATTTAGGAATAATTTTTTTATCTCATATAATACAAATGTATATTGTTTTTATATGCTTTAGAAAATTTCAATACTCGATGTATATATATTGGATAATTTCAGATTCTATTACCCAAAGAACAGAATCAATACTTACAAATAACTAAAACACCAGCACCTCAATCTAAACAATCAGTCCCCATACCACACAGATAGCACCATTTAAACGGCGCAGCTTACACCCCTGTACACCGATCAACCTCAGGCTTATCATTTCCTTAAACCGAGCCACAACCTCGGCCTCCATAGCATAAAACGCCGTTCCACGCAAAGTAATGATTTCCCCTTTGCATTCTCGCATGCCCAGCTAAGCTCATGGCTACACCCCAAAATTGGCCGATCCAAATTGCAAGTCTGCAAAATACAACCCCAAATAGGTCTCGAGTATTCACAATCAAAAAAGAGACGATCACGAGTCTCAACTGCATTCATGCACAAAATACATGATTTATCAATGTTCAAGCCTAACAAAGGCAGATGGCTTCTCGTTGGAATCCTATCTAAAACTGTCATCCAAGAAATTATCGAGTTCTTATTAATGTGACCCGAGTGCCACACTAATCTATCCCACGACACCCTCTCTCCATGCATACGGACAGCCTCCCAAATAGCAGCAACTGAGGTCAAGGAGTCGACAAGCAAGTCCTGAATCAAAGCAGCTTTTTCTCTCGAGTAAATTTGCCCACACCCAACCCCCCTTTGAAGATCCCCTAACGCTCCAAAAAGAACAGTCCTGCAACACATAACAGTGAATCCACGCAATCCAAATCGAGTCATCATTGAACAGAATCCTCCGAATCAAGTAAAGGAGGCAAGCTTGGTTCCACACCCGCACATCTTTAAGCCTCAAGCCCCCTTCACATTTTGGTCGACAAATCAACCGCCAACTTACCCGAGCACCCTTCATTGGTTTATCCTCGCCTTTCCAAAAAAAAACGAACACAAAGTTGATTAATCCTGTCCAAAACAGCATTCGGTAGCACCCATTGGCGACTCCAAAAGGCCTGAATACCGAAGAGGACATAATAGATGAGTTCCATCTCTCCGCATAGGACAGCTTCCTCGCTTTCCAACACTACAATCTACGAGCAATGCTGTCAACCAACGGATCACAATCCCGCATAGTCAATCTTCTGGCCACAAGGCACCCCAAATAACGAACAGACAAGGTACCGCTCCTCATACCCGTAGCATGTCTAACTAAATCCAAATCATTCGCGTCCAAAACTCGATGTATATTTTTACTTGTAATAAGAGTTGGAAAAAATATTATTATTTTATTTTTCATTAGCTTTATTTATTTTTTTACATAGATAAAAAAAAATTGTTTATAAGAATCTGTGAATAATTTGTAAATATATCATTTAAGAAATAAAATAAAATAAAAACAAAAGTAATTTATAAATTTATTCGTTTCATAGGGATCTAGTTCATTTCCTAAAATTCGTTTTGAAAGTAAACTTGAGTATAATTTTTCGAAGGTATGTAATTTGAAAGTATAAAACTTTGCCTAAATCTTAAAAATAACAGTTTAAAACTATAATGAATCAAGATTTTCTTAGCATAGAGGATCATTTCAGTATGTTGTTAAAACAACCCGTCAATAATACATACTATAACAGTATAGATGTCTAATGGAGGAAACCATTGTTTTTTTCTTTTTCTTTTTAGCAATTTCTACATAGGGAAATAGTTGAAAAGTTCTACTCCTAATGAGTAAATATATTTTTGATAATTGAACGTTATTTTTTAATTTAACGGTCAATAATAAACAGTTATATATGATTTTTTTTTATTTTTAGATCATTCACATCATTTTATTTTAAGTAAAATCAATAAAATCATTTTATTTCATCATCCACACAGTAAGTTACCACGTCAATGTTATAGATCGTCACATTGATATTGTAAAATATTATATCAACGTCACAACTTGTCATGTCCTCATAACGATCAACATTTAATTTTATTTATCAAAATATCAAATTAATTCTTTTATCAGTTTAATGACCACATTAAATGGGAAAATAAATTAAAAGATCAAATTGACTTTTAGAAAAACATTTAAAGATCTCATATACCATTAAACCAATAACTAATTTCTTCCCACTTTTACAAACAATAAATTTAGACAAGGCCAGGAATTCTTGTAAAATAATAAATTTAAACAAGATCAAGAATTGAATGATGTTATGAATTTAATAAACCGAATTAATAGGATCGTCCCCACAATAAGCCTTTGTAATAATTCAATCTGAATTAATTAACCAATATATCGAAGATCTGACAACTAATGTTAATCAATTCAAATTTGGATTGGGAGAGTACTAATACTCGTATTTATCGCGGATACTAAAAGTATTTAGATTATAAAGCAATTTAATATTCTATCACATTCTTCATGACATTAATGAATTCAGACTTCTAAGATCATCACTTGTTCGAACAAATGTACAAAATTAGAGCATATAGAAACATAGCATCTTTTCTAACAACAAAAGATACAAAACATTTCAGTGAAACAAGTAATGCCGAAATAAGCTGGCTCAGATAACTGCACTTCAAAAAGTACTTACTTGGTGGTGGTCGGCGAGGTCAGCTTATTTTCCTCAGCTTCATGTTTCAAGGTGGTGTCCCCGCCCATCAATTCTGAAAAACCTTCCACCTTCACTGGTGGAGCTCTAACAACGCCGCCCATGTTCCTGCAAAAGATGTTCATATTTGGCATATTATTGAGCTGAAACATCTTTTAAATAAAAAATTAAATGCTCCATCCGAGCTTTTCTTACATTGTTTGAGAAATTTGTGGGGACATCAACTGCCTGAATTGATTGTTAGATTGAGAATGAAGACTTGACATTGCAGCGAGTTGCTGCTGACGGAACTGCATTTGCTGATGTCGGGCATTGATAGGATTAAATGCATTGTTATCCATGGGCAGTTCTGATGGGTTTTCAAGCTTAACTTGCACTAAAGGTCGGTCTTTATCCCCCATATCCATAACAGGACGAGGGGTGGATGGATGGCGCCTAAGCATTCTTTCCAACTGCTGCTGCTGCTGAAACGATAAGTTTTGAGTATGAACCATTTGCTGCATCTGTGGATGCATTTGTCTCGTCATCTGAAGCTACACCATCAAATGATCGAACAAATGTTGTTAAGTAGACCACAGCATGCAAAAGACTACATCAAAAGGTAAAGAACGCAATACAGGAGATAAGTTAAAACAAGGAGCATCTCTTATAAATTTTCATCCGGAACACAAAACAATTGCTGCACATTCAAAGAATTCGATGTAATCACCCCCAAACACAATGTCAGCAGAAAAAAATAGATAAAGTCCAGAACCATACAGATTTCAGAAAAAGTTGTAACCATAAAAAACCAGCTTGCTAATGGTAAATCCAAGTCTAATGAAAAAAAACTATACATACTTGCTGGGCCATTCGGAAAGCATTTTGGTGTTGTGGCTGCAACTGAGACTGGATTGCATGCATTTGTTGCTGAGTTTGCTGCACTAAGTTCCTGGTACTATCTTTGACAAGTTCAGCTAGAGCCCCAAAGTTACTGCAATTAAAAAAACATGTTAGATAATGCATCTCAGAGAGAAAACTTTATATAAAGGGGATAAAACTAAGAGATCAAAAGGGACACAGATGTATGAAAAATCAAAAAGTTGAGATGATAATGAGAAGTCATACAAAAAGACAGACACAGACATATGTTACATACATGTGTGTGGACGTCTCTCTCTCTCTATATATATATAACAATCTAACTCAAAGGGAAAGGATAGATTCAAACCAGTAGTTTAGCTCTTATCCAAGATGAACATGATTTTTTCAGAAACTGTCTAAATTAGGCATCAATATAGTAGTATCTTAATACTGAAATTAGATTCTCACATCAGGATGAAATATGTCAATGTAAATTCAATTTAAATCATAAATTTATGTATAAGCTATTCTAAAAATTTGTTTAAATTAGTAATTAAAGGTGAACCGTGAACCAAAACTAAAAAATTCTTCCTCCACCAAAATGTGCCAAAAAAGTTCCATGACAGCGCCTCCATGCAACATAAATTCTCTTTTATAGCATTCTAGACCAATTAAATAGAGCACAAAAATAACAGTTTTGGAAAGTTCAAAGCAGGACAGGGAACTAGTACCAATTCCATAAAGTAAAGCAAACTGAATTTCAAATTTACCTATATCCTGACGTTTGAAGGAACATCCTGATTAATTCAATGGCGGAACATTGTTTTCTGTAATTATCAGTAAGAACTTTCAGATTACGACCAAGTTTAGAAATATGACAACTGAGAAACTGAGAGAAGACTTCCACAGGAGCTTCTGTGGCACCTTCAAACCCAACACCAGTTAGTAACCGTGCTATGACCTTTCTAGAAACTTGTGATGCTTGCTCCTGACTAAGATGCTTCTTGGGAGTCTTCCCACGGTTTATGTTTGCACCTTGTTCCATATTAAGGTACTCGGGCCTTATACCAAGCCTCTCAATCATAACAGGACTTCGGGTTGAAACCTGTGGTAGAGTATCCAGAACTCCATAGAACTCTATTGTCTTCTTATCCCGCACTCTGGTTGTTGGAGGGAGGGGACTATCGGGTACACAGTTCATCAGAAACATTGTTTCAGGAAAGAAAGGGGTGTCATCATCGGCCGAGGTATTGCCATCTAGACCAGTATTTCCATATCCCATACGCTGATCATCCTGAAATGCCACTCGTCTTCTCTTATGCTTCTCAAGCGTTCTAAGATACACAGTCATTTCCTCTGGGGTACGTTTTTCAGACTCTCGGTCCCCCAAAGACAACTTATAGGGTCTTGTAAGTTTATACTTCTCAATAAATTGATTATACCAAGTCTCTGGCAACTCTTCATTCCTATATCTCTGGGATAAGCTATCAAATTCCGGTTCAACATACCGTGATCCGGTACTAAAAGATGATTTTGACTGATTTCCGGAAAACGGGAAACAGTTAGTTAAATTAAACACACGGTCAAAAAACAAGAGCAACAACGTCTGGATATAAAAATCAAACAGAACTTCTAAAAGATTGTTTTTTTGGAGGAGAAAGATGAAAAGTTGAAAGAAAATTAACCTTTTTTTTTTCTAAATGCAAATGCATGATTTTACTCGTATAAAAAATTAATATATTCGAAGAGAGAATTAATTTTCACTGTTTACTAAGTCGTATGAAATTCATAATAATTTTGTTTTCATTATTTACTGATATTTGCACTTTAGAAAGAAACTACAAAACTGAAAGCTGAAGTAAAGAGAAAAATCAAACCTTGGACGGTGCCGTATTAGATGCAGCAGCACCATCCTGGGACGAACCCTCCAAAGTAAAGTACACGTCATCACCGTGCAATTGTAAATCTAACCGAAGCAAAAAATAGTAAGTTTTTTTTTCTTCAAATAACTAAATACCTCCATTCAGTTCATTATTGGGGGGGAATCTTACAATTAGGATTAAGCTTTGAAACAGCAACTGAAGAAGAGGAGGAGGAATTATTATTAGCGGCGTTGGTAGGATGGGATCTGAGGAAGAGAGCGACGGTGGCTTTATCAAACAAGAGGGCACGACATCTGAGCTGGAGATGGATCTGAGCCCTAGATGTTGAGTCGTCAATGAGCATGAACGATTCCCAAGCCGAGGGAGAGGAGAGAAAATGAACAAAAGAGGCGTAGGTTGAATCTCCCAGCCATTTCTCTCAGACGCCGCACGACTCCAGCAGCCGAGCTAAGTCGTAGCCGCGTCCGTCGTCGCCGAAGAGCCATTATTGTTTTGGTGAGGAGAGAAAAGACTCGCGAGTTTTGAGATTTGGATACCGTTATGGGTCTAAGAGCCGAGAGATTGGGTTGGCAATTTTTTCTTGTATTGTTGGGCAAATTTTGGGCTTTTTGGGTCTGATTCAAATATTAATTTTGCTCCTTTTTTTCCTTTTCCCTGTTTAAAATATAGTATAAGAGAACACTTCAATCAAAGAATGTAACATTATCTTTAATAATGAAATTATCAAATATACAATTATTTGATATATGAAATTAAAAAATTCTATATAATTTATTTTTTCATATGAGAGATATAATTATAAAATATTTAAGGACTAAAATAATTTTTTTATAAAAATTGAAGACTAAAAAATCCCTAGACTTACAACATACACATCAAATTATTAAATGACATGTATATTCTAAAAAGTAAAATGAATTAAAAGTGATCCACTAAATCTAAAAAAAACATAGTTCTAAACCCTTTTGTACCATAGATATAACCATTTATTTAAAATATGGTACACGACTGTGAATTTGTATTTTATAACTATGTTCAAAATATTATATATTTAGGTAAATTTATTGAACTGATAAAAAATTAATATATGTGATATCTTAGCATAATGAAATCTTGAAATTTCTGGTAAGTTTATTTTTTCGGTAAATTATTCTTCTAATTTGATTTAAGAATTTATGATTTTGTTTTTAGAATTTATTTTAGAGGTTATTCCGTCATTAACTATGTAACGATAGTATCAAAACATTACGCTTTGGGTATTATATATCTATCTATCTATCTATCTATCTATCTATATATATATATATATATATAATGAATCTAATGTTTTAGTATTATTCTTTCTCATGGTCATAATCTTTTTCTACCATTGTTTGACTATTGTTGGTCATTGTTTAGGATAGAACTGGTTTCGAAATGTTCTCTTCTCTTCACTCTTTCTTATTCTCGGTTTGATTTTTTTTAAAATCGACAAAACTTAAATAAAAATTTTGACTTTTCTTGGTCCAATTTGCAATCTTCATTGTTCGATATATATTTTTTCTCATTCTCAACCTCTCCACTAATTAAATTTGCAAAATATAATACTTTAATTCATGTGAATAAAAAAAGGAGTCTAAAAAATTGGAATCGAGAGAAAATTTTCAAAATATTTTAAACCAATTTTTAAAAAAAATCAAACTAAATTAAATACTCAACAATAATCAAATGACGAAAAAAATAAAATTCAAAGGTTCAGTGAAAAAAAAAAAGAATAACCAAAACAAAAATACGTACAAAATTGTGTGACCAAAAACATAATCTATCCTTATTTTTTCTATACTCCATGATTATATTTTTTTTCCCCTCCAGTTTATTAGTTTGAAATTGATGGTGATGCTCTCAAGTTCAAGATTACATGGTGAGGATCACAGTAGTTATATGCTTGCGGCTGATTGATCCATGCATGAAATTTTGTTTATTTTGTTGGTTCATTTTTCGTGTTTAATTCGCATTAGTTAAACTACTTGCTATAATTTGCTTTGAATTCACTTTTTTCTTTATCTAACTTACTCTTCTTTGAAGCATGATCTTGCTTTCTGGTAATGTCTTGGGAACGTAGGGTGGTCGGAGTTCGGACCTTCTATTATTGGTCGGTAACGGCGGTCACTATTTGGACAGTCCTAGAGCTTGCAAGAACGAAACAAAAGTGAGGCGATATCAGAATTAGGGGCATACTTGGATAATCTTGTGACAATTATTTATATTGGTCGGACGAGTTAATGTGCTAGAGAAATTGATCTTATGTTCCATTCTTGAAACTTGTTTGTTTTTTGAAAGAATCGAGCTGCCGGGTCTCTTCCATGGTTCGAGTTTTATCATTCCTTTGGAGCTACTTAACTGGTGAGGCCTAACACTTTCAATTTTTGGACATGATGGTTATTAAATCATTCTCTCATTATTTTTGTTATTTAAATGATTTATCCTTAAGAAATTAAAAAGAGAAAAGTAGTTGAATGAATATAGGAGAGATTACCAAAACATTTTGAATAATTTAAGCTGGTTTTTAAATTTGCTCTGGTGTTCCTAAGAATAACCAAATTCCAAAAATATGAAAACCATTTTTCATTTTTATCTTCTCTACAATTATTTGGTTATAAACCAATTTACCAAAGGACTGGGATTGGAAACCCTCCGCCCCCGAATTTTTTTGGGGAGGATTTTCCTCTTTCTTCATCCCACAATTTATCAAGTTCAAGGTTGAAGAGAAATTTGAATGGAGAAATACAGAAATTTTTTCCTTTCTTTTGAATGTCTGATAACAAAATTTAAATAGCGACCTCAACTTAACGTTATAAATTGCTATTTAATTTGATTCTTTTCATCATTGACGTTCACTTTAACACGGCTTGGATTATAGTGGTTGTGAAAGGTATTTCATGATTATATCTCAAGGTTTTTCTTTTATCCTTCTATTCATTGTTGTTGCTGTTGTTGTTGTTGTTGTTTTTTAAATGGGGTTGTTTATTTCTTGTTCTCGATACAAAGATATGGATTTGGATTGGTAAAATGGTGATATCTTAGTACATTTCATGCTTGTTCATGCAGATACAAGAAGAGGGATGGTAGAAGAGGTCGAGTCAGAAACGGAATCAAAATCCGAGGTTCTTACGAGCAGTGAATCACTATATAGAAATAAGGATCCACCGTCGAGAAGGGAACCGGAAATGCCCGTCCGGGTAACGTATGCCGATATCAGAGGCCTTTGGACCAGCAATTCTGCCTACTATCCTTATAAGCTGCCGCCTGTTTTCCCGAATGGAAGCGAGATTCTTATTCTTCGCAATGGAAGAGTGTGATTGAAAACATCAAGAAGAAATCAGCAAAAGGTTTCTCTATTATCCCTTCGCTGACAAATAATTACGATATTTCTAGAAAGAAGTGGAGGAAATTGTCCAAACTTTATTGCCCCAAGGCAGTTGTTGTCGATAACCCATTGTGGAAGACTTTTTCTTACTTCGACCTTGCGGCTGCTACAGATAATTTCATCCCTGGTAAAAAAAACTTAATTAATTTACATTTCAAGCTTCTTCTTTTTGTGGTGCTTTAGTTTATGAATTATGATATTGATTTCAACGTATGGTTGTATTTCATCAAAATCTTGCAGAGAATTTGCTGGGAAAAGGGGCAATGCGGAGGTATACAAAGGGCATTTAACTGATGGTCAAGTTGTAGCAGTGAAGAAGCTAACAAAGAATGAGAAAGAAGAAGATAGCCAATGATTTCTTGTTAGAACTTGGGATCATTGCTCACATCAATCACCCGAATGCAGCTCGCTTGATCGGATTTGGTATTGATGGAGGCTTGCACTTAGTCCTTCAGTTTGCCCCTCATGGCAGCCTTGCTTCTGTGCTTTTGGTACTCTACTATGCCTGTTGATCTCTTCCGCTGGGGAAAAAAACAAGCAAAGTATTGGATCTAAATGGCTTAGAATTATGTTCTGCACTGCAGGATCAGATGAATGTCTAGATTGGAAGACAAGGTATAAAGTGGCGACCGGGATAGCAGAGGGGCTGAAATATCTCCATCACGACTGTCCTAAGCGCATTATACACCGAGACATCACGGCCTCCAACATATTGCTCACCGAAGATTATGAAGCTCATGTGCGTAATCTCCATGTACCTATGTCACCCGGATCCAACATGAATGTATCTGACAGGGATATGTTGATCTCTCTTCTCATTGCAGATCTCGGATTTCGGTCTGGCAAAGTGGCTACCAGAGAATTGGCATCAACATGTTGTCTATCCCATCGAAGGAACATTAGGGTTAGGCATGCAGCTTCTTTTTACATCTTCACATGAAGTTATTATCATTACTCATTTCGTTAGGTCAATAACATTGGGGATAATATGTAAAATTGCCTCCAGATATTTAGCTCCGGAGTATTTTATGCATGGGATAGTCGACGAGAAGACCGATGTATTCGCATTCGGTGTTCTACTACTGGAGATATTAACAGGCCGCCGCGCAGTTGATTCGTCCCGACAAAGCCTCGTGATTTGGGTACATCTTCTACACCAAAGCAATCCAACATTTATTAATATAATCAAGAAAGATATGAACTTCGTTTCCATGTTTCCGATACAGGGGAAACCACTTCTGGAAAAAAATAAAGTGAAGGAATTGGTAGATCCTCGACTCGAAGGCAATTACGATCAAACCGAGGTGAAACGTGCAATGTTAACAGCTTTCTTGTGTATAAACCACTTAGCTAAACTACGTCCAAGCATGAGTAGGGTAAGCACACGAAAACAACTTCGAACCACCTCCAATTCCATTCAATCCTTTCGATGAACTGAACATTTGTCGCGATTTTCCAGGTCGTGGAGTTGCTTAAGAACGAAGCTGGTCATAGAGTGGCAGAAGGGTTGTGGAGGGAAAGCAGTTATAGTAGACGGTTGTGATTTGCAAGATTATAATCGAGCCAACTATCTGACTGACCTGGACCGGCATATGCAGCTGGTTTTGGAATAATGGGTTTGTTGGATTTGTGTGAATTTGGAACAAATCAATGAAATGTTTTTCTTCTTCAGGTAAATTTTGAGCGCCCTTTGTTGTTTCGTTTAGACAGAGGGGTTGCCATTGAAACACTCTGAAGATGATTGGGAAACCGGCGTCAATGCCCACGATTAAAGGAGAAAATTAGAGATCAGATGTCATTTGTATAATATTATACTGAAACGTACCAAAAAAACTGTTAATATTTTTTTTATTTTTTATAATTTTCAGAATTCAAATATAGATAGATATATAGCAGTTTGCAACGATTAAATTTATTGACATACTTCTGTAAATTTAATTGAAGATCATTACATAATTACATTTATAAAGATTTAATTTAATAGCTTGTTAATACTTCTTTTCTTTCATAACTCGAAAAACATTGTGTAATGGAACTATTCTTAAAAATCATTTTAATAATTCAAATAATATATCTCTCCAGAATTTGTCTTTTTCACCAGTCAATGTCATAGTTTGACTTCCATTAAAATCAAAATTTTACTTTAAGTAAAAAAGATTATTTTTATTATTTTACTGACGTGACAAATTTCATCATCAATTGTATTGGTTCTAACGTGTATAATTAAATTTACTCAAATATTGTGAAAGGGGACTATCCAAAGTTTTATAGAAAATGATTAAATGAAATTTTAATTTAAAATCTCATTTAAAATTATATAGGCTGTAGTAGCGCTTAATTATATGATTATTATAATTCAATGATAAGCTTGAAAATGATAAAGTATTGAAATACTAAATATATATAATAATAATATTGATCCTACTTATATCAATTTAATAATATAAAAATAATATATCATCTTAGAATCTCATTTGCAACTATGAAGTTCTCCTGTTTCATGTCCAAGATCTCGCCTTGGAATCTCGCTGCTTGGTCACTTGTGAACTTGAATTCATCATCTTGACACTCGCTCTCAAGGCCCATGTTATTTCTTCTTGAAGCTCGCACAAAGACGAAAACCGCTCCTCACTTCTTTTTTAGTGATACGCCTTTCTCCATCCAGGCACTTAGTTCATCGTGCGCTTCTCTCAGATGTTCGTGTAATGCTTTCGCATCGGATTGCAGTGAATATTTCCAACTGTTACTTCCTTTTTGCTTTCGTTTTTCCTTGATCTTCTCAACCTCGACCGATAATTCTTTCACTCGAGCCTTAAACATGTTTACCTCTTGGAAAGTGGTGCTGAACCTGCTCCAGAAATCCAAATTCTCTTCCAGCAGTTCATCGATGTCCATCTAGAACTTGTTTTCGATTTCTGAAGTAGTTCCAGATTTTTCGATTTCTATCATCGAATCAAAATCTTCTTTTACTTCTTTCTCTGCGTGCAGAGTGTTAAATCATTACTATTTTTCTCGGAAATCAGTGGTGTTGGTTCAGCATATGATCAGCATTGTGTGTTTTTCACCAAGACCTGTTTGGAGAAGGCTTGGTTTCTCTTCTAAGGATCGAATCAATTCATCTTTATGGCGTTACTCTTATTAAGTTCTTTCAGCTGCAACATTATGTCGAGCATCCCATCCTGGTTATTTGCCTTGACTTCCTCTCCGTATCCTTATTCCTAAGCATTTAACTGTATTCCATCAACAGATTCTTCTCTTTATCTTCCATTTCAACTTCTTTTGATCCAACTTTGTCGATGGTGTTCGCTTTCGAAGACGAGCTCCTGCATCGACGTTTCCCACTGCTTTCAGGTCTTCACATTTCTCTGAAGGCTTAGAATTTCATTGCTCTTTTGTTCTTCAGCAGACTCTTTTTTGGATTCGGCTTTTGCTGGAGAATCTCCTCAAGCTCCATGCCTGTTTTTTCCATCTCCAACTTTTTCTCACCATCTTTGATCCCCTTCTCTTTTGATGATTTGACTGCCATGGATGAGCTCTGTTCTTTTTCGAACTTCTCTTTGATACTAAGAACTTTTTCGGAAAGGTGATCAAGACTACAATGTGCTTCAGTGAAATGGGTCTGGAGACTGTTGTTTTGATCTTCAAAACTCTGGCTAAAATCCTGAATCTCATTCAACTTCTCCTCCATCTCCCTTAACTTCTTCTTCACATCACTTTTCCCATCAATTATGTGTCCTTATCATCTTCCAACACTTCAATCTGAGCTTGAAGTATATCGTCTCGGTCCGTAGTCTCGCAACAAGAATTGACTGAGATGCGACCACATTTTAAGTTGATCACGTTGTGCACGCCTTCATCGATCTTCTTTGACATCTCTGTCACACTCAATGATCCATTAAGAAGACCTCAACTGTTGCTTGATCTTCTCCCTCAAAGATTCTATTTCTTTCCTCTTCTGAATATCATCATTGTCACCCGTTGCTTGTTCTAATCTTTTAAACTCTTCTTGATTGAGCTCAAACTTCTTCTTCAAGGCATCCAATTTCTTCCTCGAAACAATAATCCTTTTCTTCTCAACTTGAGCTTCCTTGGCGGATATCTCCTGTTTGTCCTCGAGTTGAGCCAATGTATCGCTGCAAGATTTCAAATCCGTCACTTCCTCCATGACACAAGCCTCATCATCTGCAATCGCCTTACCTTCATCAACTCGTCCTCCAAACTACGAAGCAGCACGAATCTCTTGGATGTCATTATCTAATTCCCAATACTTGGCCATCGCGCACTTGTGCGTGCTCCGACCAAACTCTTTCTCGGTCTGCACTCCAGGATCCGTTCTGAAGCCTATGAATCTCATGAAGTCCCTCAGGTATACTCAAACCAGATTTCGGAATCAAACTAATACTCCTTTTGATTATCTTTTGTTGCTTCCTCTTGATGCTACTAAACCCTTCACATCTTTAACTGTAGGCTTCGGAACCTTGGGAACGGCCAGAAAATTGCCTTTTAAATTCTCCGGGACATATGGGATATAGCCGCCTTTCGAGATTTCCCATGACTTCTTCGCGGACTTGGGTGATCCGAATTCATCTTCATCCTCCATTGCAAACTGGAGCTGCTCCGGAAAAACGGAAGCAATGATGCTGTTTGCATTTTGTAGCTCAGTTGATAAGCGTTAGTATCTTTCAGCTAAAGCTCGATATGCCTGAAAAGATTCTTCGACAAAATGGATCAATAGTACATTTCGGCTCTCCTCACAAACGAGTCTCCATCTTCTTCGAGCAGCTTAAGAACATTCTTTACCTTTTCATCCATATCTGCATTTTCCCCATAGTTTTCCAATCATACAGATAAATCATATTCATAAAATAAAAATCCCAGAAACTATTATATGTTTTCATGTAATTTGAATGTTGAAGTAGAATAATTACCTTGAAGGTTTTGTTCCATCCATTTGGACTGCTTTGTTTCTGATATGACTAGCCCCACCATGAATATGCATTATTAGCTTCTCTCTGCAACATGTTTTGAACTCCTTAATCTTCTTTGTTTTTGGTTATGGGAATATGATCTTGGAGGGGAGCAGACTAAATAAGCCTTGAAAGTGGCATGTACCTTTGGAAAACAAAATCAGTTTCTAAGTCTCAACCAATATTATAACACCACGTGGCATATTGTATTTTCTTTAAAAAAAAAACTACCAGGGTGCTCAGCTTTAACCGACTTCTCTCTATTTAATTCAGATAATTATGATAATAATAGTAACAATAAATTTGTCAAAAAGAAAATCAAAGCTCATATAATCTGTTAGCCCGTTAAGATTAAACAGCTTTGAACAGGTGTTTGCAGATCAGCCATGAAAGGTATTTCAGTTAATTCTGATCAGAATTAATTATTACAAATATTGAATTGAGTCCTTAACTCAAATTAAATCATTTAAACGAATTTAAATTAAATTCATACATGGTCCTTAATGCAAAGGTAATGTGTGGTGTGGAACGGTAAAGCTGAGGCTTTTAGTACAATATACAGCGCACGCTCTCAAGAACCCCTTTTTGGCAAAAACAAAATGCAGCATCTTCATGTGATCTCTGAAAGCAGCTTAAATTGATTTCATCATTTCAACATCTAACAACTGCTCTGCAACTCAAGTGGTCCTGATTCAAGCCCAGAGTATCCAACCACAACATCTTCATTACTAATCTTATTTGCATTCCTGTCCTTGAATTCAACATTAATTTGCCTGCAGCTCATAAATTTTTACTTATTGAACCTATAAGCATATGGAAGTGAAACCTATTTGCAATTCACTATG
Source organism: Hibiscus syriacus (assembly GCF_006381635.1). NCBI lineage: Eukaryota > Viridiplantae > Streptophyta > Magnoliopsida > Malvales > Malvaceae > Hibiscus > Hibiscus syriacus. The sequence continues at coordinate 818,249 of NW_024062735.1, read as the reverse complement.
GGAAAAATCAAATCATTTACAGTAGCTGTGACTGAAAGCAAGGGTCATTCTCTTTCTTGCATTTTCATAATAATACAATGTTAGTATGCATATTCTGTGACGATACTACAATAATTACTTCTTCAAGAGTACCCCCTGGCCCAAATATTTAGGAATACCACCTACAGTCGCTCGTTCAGGGAATTCTAGGCTCTTCATAAGTCCTGAAGAGAAGATAACCACTGCTGCTGCACAGTGTTGGTTCCCTCTGCATTTTAAACCATGGTAATGACAAAGTCTGTTTGAAAAGCTTTGGTGAGCGTAGAACGGCAATAAAGTTAATTGCAGTGAAGACCCAATGCAGCATCGTCTGTCAAAAATATATATAACATCTAAACAAAACTAAAGAACACTCGACTCACAAGGGCACAAGGATTGCATTGAGGAATTTACAAAGTTTAGTCACATGGACAGTTAATCGTGAGATGTTGATAATGTTTGCAATATGAATCGTTGTCCTAGACCATAAAGGGTCACTCGGGAAGATCCAACAACAAATAGGCTGGAAGGAAGAAATGAAACTGAAATGGCACCAAACTCTGTAACTCTTGGAACATTGTGAACAAGGAAGCAACAGAGGTTCAGCTTGAGAAAAACATCATGTTACACATTTCCCGTATTTAAAGGAACTAAACTACAGTCTGCATATAGTCAATTGAACAGTAGAGGATGATCCCCATCGTTGTTGTTCATCATTACAGTTACAACTTACAAGTGTGCAGCTCTGATTTCATTAAAATCTAATTCCATCAAGTCTTTCTCTAATTTGAGTGATGGATGAAGCATTGAATGTTTGCAGTGGCCATGCAAGTATGCAATAGATGAAGCACTGATTTCATGGTGTTACACTGTAAGGACTTTAAGGAACCAGATTTGTCTCAATGGCTTCAAAGTACACAAAAAATATTCTTAAGTTAAGAAACAGCAAAACATATAGCTTTGGAAGAACAAGGAGCAACATCAATCAACTAGCCTTAAAATACTCAACAACACAGGTCAAATATTTATAGTTCCAATAATAAGCCGGTTCAAGGCGATAAAAGAGTTATTCACAATAAAATGTCTTGAAATTGAGGAATGGAAATAAATAATCTTATATAGGAATAAGGTCTTACCAGAATAGAACCCATTTGGGAGGTTTTCAATGGCACTCAAGAGCTTGTTATTGTGGCCATCCACAAGTGCCTTGCAACCGGGTTTATAGCAAGGAACCAGCACAGCAAATCCACCATCATTGAAATCCAGCACGTGGGTTCTTCCACCCAATGGACCAATCTGGACCTTCTGATTCATATCCAGACAAATGCAGACCGTCGGATGATAGAACCACCAGAAACATTCTGTATCAACCACTCTCCTCTCTTCGTTTACCTTGCCGCTTTCCGTTCCCGGGGTTATTTTTGCTTGGAATTTAACAGTTTCAGAATCTCCCATCCCCTATCAAAGAAGAAGTCATAGAACACAAGAAGACTCATTTGAAGAAGGTGTTTCTCTTTACTTCCACTGCCAAAAACCACCATGGAAAACCAGGAAATGGAACTGCCATTTTTTTAGAACAATCTAGAACTCCATAAAATTTAAGTAAAAAAAGGTTCCTTTGTCGGGCCGTTAACCACCAAAGTAGGAAGTGATCAATTGAGGTTTGATAATCAAGAGCAAAAAAAACAAGATCAAATTTTGGAAAGATATTAATGAATCCAATAATTTTTTAAATCATGCTTGAAGTCAAAGCTTGTATTTTAAGCTCAAGCAAAACTGTCGTCTCTTTAGATTTTTCTTAAAAAAACAATTCAAACCCAAACGAATTATCCGATCAAAGGGATATTTTTCCAACAACAGAGTTTCTTAAGTCTGTCGAGGTCTCTTGTCGGTGAAACTGGTGACGTAATATACCGGCAATTAGATTTTACAACCTTTACTTTAAGCAACAACAAAAGAACCAAATTCTTCTTTTAAACAAAATACAGAGGTGAAAAATCAGCTGTTTGATTTTGAATAAAAATACAAATGTTTCACAGGAAGAAATCGAAAAATCCAAGTTAGTGAAAATAGAACACACGTAAGGAAAAATAACACAATGGAGACTGCAGACGGAGAGAAAAATCAAAGGGAAAAAATCAGAAACCCTGAGAATCATTTTTGTCTCTCATCTACGTTTCTTCTTCTTTACTTTCTCTCTACTGTGACAATCATGAATCAAGCCACAGAGTTCGTTTCTAGAATTATAGAGCTAGTGTTTTATAATAATGTTTTGTTTTTGGTTTAAACTAGACTCATAGTCGATAAAGTTGAGTAAATTTTCATTCCAACTATTAAAGTTCAAAAATTACGTTATGGTTACTAACTTTATTAATAAAAACTATGACTCTCATTTAAATTGGTCCTTAAACTTTGAATAGTATAATTTCATCCCTAAACTATGACCCTCATTCTAAATTGATCCCAAACTTTTGAATCTTTTAATTTCATCCCAAAATTCAACCAAATATATAATCAGTTTCAACCATTGTTTAACCTATTTTTTTCAAATATATAATAATATAAATTGCTTTAACGATTTTATTATCAATGATGTGATTAGCATATACTTATAATTTGGGATGAAATTGAAATATTCAAAAAGTTTAAGGACCAATTTAGAATGAAGTTCCTAGTTTATGGATGAAACTAAAATGTTCAAAAGTTGAGGACTAATTTAGAATGATAGTCAGTTTAGGGATGAAATTGAAATATTTAAAAATTTAGAGATCAATTTAGAAGTGTCATAAATTGAGGATGCAATTAACTCTTAATAAATCACAAAATAGTTTTGTATCTATTTTATTTAGTAGTATATTAATAAAAATAATTGATTTTTAACTATAATCAAAACTAATTTAATTTTTAATAACTTTTAAATATAGTTAAATTTGAAATAAATTATCTTAATAAGTTGATTTTATTAATTAACTTATTACACTATTAAAATAGTTTCAATTAAATTATCGATTATTAACAAACTTATTGATATAATAATTAAAAATAAAAATAATATATTCCATTTTTTATTTATATATTTTAGAAAAAAGCTACAACGCTCGTCGAGCATGGATGAGCATCATTAACGATGAACACCATTAAATTAATTTATAAAACATTAAATTCTAAAATTCTAAACATATAATTATAAATTAGTTAAAAATCTATGTAATTTAATTAAATTATAATATTTGTAAAACATTAGTTTTTAGGATAAATTATACCATTGACCACCTAACTATTTACCTATTTTACTTTAACCACAAATTTTTTAATTTTATCAATCGGGTCACCTAACTGTTTAAATCTTGTCAATCAAGCCACCTATCATTAAATATTTAACGAAAGAGATGACGTAACAATTAATAAAATTTGTATAATTACACATTTAGTCCTTATTACTTACTTATTTTATTAATCTGATCATAACTTTTATGTAATTCAATAAATTTAATTCTCAATCCAATAGTGACATGTGTCACTATGTGATTGGATTTTTTTAATATTGTTTATTTAATAAATTTTCCATCCAATCCAATGGCACCACATGTCACCAATTGAATTAATGGAAAATAAATTAATTCAATAAATGTTGGTAGTGGGGTTTGAACCCAAGACGCGAAGAGAGGAAGTAAACACCCCAACCACTAAGTAGTACCATTCAAATAACAAATCTATCACGACATAATATTTATAGTCAATGACAATAAAAAAAGAGAAAATGACCTAATAAGAGCTTTAACATTGAATAATTGAATAATATGATAATATTATATATATATATATATATACAAACATTATAGTTGAATAATATGTGAATGTATTTTATTTATATTTTAAATCATTTTAATGAAAAATAAAATAAAAATAAAAATAATTTTAATATATTATAATTGAAATATAAAAAAGAGCTTCGTTGACTTAGAATTTTTCTGATAGTTGAGGGTTTATCATAGTAAGTATTTTAACTTATGTATTGACTTGTTTATATCCCGGTTAAAGTAAGAATTTTATATTTTATTATTTATTCATTATAGATTTGAATAAAATTTTTGGGAAACTTCATTTTATTGAATTAGTCTATTTTAATATAGAGTTATTAAATAAGATTAGAATCTGATTAACTTTATAATATTTTAAAATATAAGATACGATACATTTCAGTTCAATAAAATTAGAATAATGAATATAATTTTTTAATTTAAAATATGTAAAATGATACATTTCAATTATAACATATTAAATTCACTTTTATTTTAATTTTTGCATTAAATGTGATTTAAAATAAAAATAAAACATATTTATTAATCGATTATAATATTTGTTTATATATATTTTATATTTTTCATAATGTTCAGTTATTTAATGTTTGAGTCCTTATAAGGTCATTTATTACCATTAATTATATTATAAATTATATAGATTATGTTCTGTATACTTGACAAATTTAGTGGTCTAGCTTAATGGTTAGAGCACTCAACTTTTTAGCTTATGTCCCAAGTTCAAGCCCCATCAATAACAGTTATTAATATAATTTATTTTTCATTTATTCAATTGGTGACATGTGACATCATTTGATTGGAAATAAAATTTATTAAATAAAAAATATTTAAAAAATCTAATCACATAGTGACACATGTCACCATCAGATTGAGGATTAAATTTATTTAATTAAATAAAAGTTATGACAAAATTAATGGAATGTGTAAGTAATGAGGACTAAATGTATGAATATATAAATTTTATTAATTGTCACGTCACCTCCTCCGTTAATATTTAACGGCATGTAACTTGATTAACAAGATTTAAATAATTAGGTGATTCGATTGACATAATTGAAAAATTTGTGGTTAAAGTAAAAAGGGTAAATAGTTATGTGGTCAATGATATAGTTTACCCTAAAAACTAATGTTTTATAAATATTGTATTTTAATCAAGTTACTTTTAGATTTTTAACTAATTTATAATTCTACGTTTAGTACTTTATAATTTAGCGTTTTATATATTAATTTAATGGTACTTATTATTAAAGATGCTCATCCATACTCATCGAGCGTGGCAGTATCATCCTATTTTTATACTATTTTTAAACAAATAAGTTTCAATTTTATGTTATATTATTTTTTTAATAGAAGTAGCTTGTTTTATTAAAAATGAAATATTTATGATTATAATGAATGTTTACAACTATAATCGTAAATTAAACACATACTTAAGATACTTTTCTATAACTATTAATATAATAAACTAACCACTTAAGACCATACAAGGACTATATAATGAAAATGTTAAAAATCCAACCAAAATACTCGATCAAATATAATAAATATAGTTGACTGCATCGACAAATGTATCACAAAAGGGATGAAAACTACTAAAAGATAACCAACAAACCGTATATCAGAGTTAAGCAATGTGAGAAAACTATGCACGAATACAACCGCCTATCCCAATCCAATTCGATAGTCCAAAACATGAAATATCATTAGGATAACAAATAAACATCATCTTGATCAGCCAAGGAATCGTCAAATCTAATCCTGAGAAAAATATAAAAAAACGACTAAACAATAAAAAGCATACCAAAATGCATAAAAATATTTCATAAAAGCAGAGAAAAACATGTAACAAAGACATGATCATTAAAAATTTAAAATCAAAAAGAAAATAAAGACTTCATATAAAAATATAAGCGAAATAAAAAAGTAATATCGATCAACAGCCAACACTAAAATTAATGTTGTCGTCGACCAAATAAAACTGAAAAACAGTGAATGGGGCAAAGGAAAAAACCTGGAGGGTGAGCGACACAAGGAAAATGCTAATTTTTCTTGTTAATAAACCAAATATTAATTTTGATTTGTTTATTTGCATGTGTTTTTAAATTTATGATTTTAAAAAAATTTATGATTTATATTTTTTTTGCAAAATAATTTTTTTCATGTAAATATAATTTAAATATATAAATATGTTCTACAAATTAATAATTATTTTACTTATTTTATAAAATTATAAGTGAAAACTTTATACTAATTAATATGATTTGAAATGGTGTAAAATTGTGATTAATATATTTTCTTAGTTTTATTTTTCCCCAAAATCTTACTTGTTTATCAAGTATTACAATAAGAATGTATTTATATATGGATGAGTATTACTTGTTTATATATTTTCAGTGTACAATTCATATCGAAACACACTACTGATATGACATACTGAAACATACCATTAATTAAATTATTCTTATTATGTAAATAATAAAAAAGTAAACTATACGTTTAGTACATAAATGATCACTTTTGTTTTATTTTAGTATCTAATTTTTTTAAATCATATCTAACGTGTATTTTAAATCTCAATTTAATACATTGTCATTAAAAATTAACGATAATACTAACGTGGCATGATATGCCAAATTTTTTTATTTTCACATCACTTTTCTTTTTCTCAATCATATTTAACTTGTATTCTTATTATGTGATGATAAATGTCACCACCTATAAGGATAAAATGAAAGAAATCATTCTTACTCCCACTATAATTGAGTAATATTAAAAAAAGATCCACACTATAATTGACTAGTTAAGCTTTTGGTCATTAATTTAAAGTGTATTATATTCGAATATTATAATTATCAAAAAATATTTCTTTTATTTTTTTGAATAAATCGATTGTATTATATCTAAATGAAAAACAACAAGATGCTACAACGAAAAGAGTATTAACTTAAAATTTGCAAAATCTTCCCTATTAATGTCTCAATCATATAATCTATCTCGTATAGTGAACTTCACTAAATAAATATTAACTTAAATGATAACTTGACTTGACTCAACGATTGAGTGTAAAAATGATTCTTCCATTTTATTCTTATAGGTAGTGGCACATATAACTACTTAACCGATTGAATAAAATTAATTAAAAAATTCTAATAGAGAAAAAGAAAGGTGATGTGAGAATTAAAAAATGACATGTCATACCACATAAATATTATCGTTAAATTTTTAACAATGAGTATCAAATTGAAATTTAAACAAACGTTAAGTATGTTAAAAAATACAGTTTATCTACTAAAATAAAATAAATATGATAATTTAAATATTAAATATTAAATATATAATTTATCATTTAATATTTATATAATAAAAATAATTTAATTAATAATGTATTTTGATACATCGCATTAATAATATGTTTTGACATGAGACGTGCTGATTTCCCATATATATATATATATATTCATATTCCATCTTCGGATCCAATTTATTTCTCCGCCATGGAACACAACGTGGCAATCCACGTGGCTTAATATTCACCACCTTTAACAAAAACAAAACAAAAAATAAATAAATTTAGCGAGAGTATTATTTTGCGAATAGAACGGAATCCTTGTTCGCTCTTTCCTTGTGCCATTTCTCCTCTACGAATCTCCGCGAGGGGAGAAAAATATCAAGAAAGAGCCAATCTCGAAATTTCTGCAAAAATATTGTCGAAAACTGAAATTCTCCGCTTCAGGATAAACTGTCATTCCGTGGCCTTTCAGGTTTTCAATTTATGCTTATTTATTCTCTAAGAGATTCTTCATTTCCTTTTATGGAGTTTTTTTTATCGTTATTTATGTAAATTCGTTCCCCCCCCCCCACAAATTACTGCTCAAAATTATGTTTTATCATATCTGATTGGTGGAATTTTGAAATTTTCGGTATAAAATTTTCTCTTACAGGTTCCAGGAAAGTTTTATTGTTCTTGTAAATTGAATTTTAATCTTCTGTTGGCGCATCAAAGTTTTAATTTTCTCTTGCAGGCTCGAGGCTTGTGAATTGTGAGAAATTGAACAAGAGTTTCACTTTAATAATACCCATTCTGAGTTTGAAGCTTAGCTTTTATTGGAATATATTAAGATCTTATTGTACTGGTGATACCCTGCAAACGACTGGTTTCACTTCAAGTTCAACAATGTCTCTTTCTGGTTCTTTGCAGTTGTCCTATGATTTGGGACTGTGCAGGAACCAGGTATACAAGAAAAAGTTTAAGGTACAGGATTCCCCATGCCCATAAAGCATTTTGTATTCTGCGTTGCAATTTTATTTGTATATTGAAAACTTATTCTCTCTTTTATGTTTTCAGTTTCCATTTGGAAGGGGGAAGCTGGATTTATTGAGCCCCGACCTCTCATCCCGTGATTCGGTGTGATTTCGGTGCTTCTTGTTTAGGATACTATTTTTCTGCTATTTGTTAACTGTGACCATGAACATTGAATTGTTTAAAACAAGAAAAAGTGTCACTTGATTAATGCATGCATATGTGCAATATACACGCTGGATTTTGCTTCTGAAGTATTCTTAGCATTCTTATCTTGCTATTTGTGGTTTGTGTAGGATTTGGTTTAAGCCAAATTTATAATGGATGTTTTTTCTTCACGTATGAACAGAAATATGATATATTTTTTTCTTCTTGATATCACCATTTTAAAGTGCATGGAACTTGTAATTGTCTATTTCAATCCCTTAGTCTCTCAATATTTATCAATGCTGTGATTGTACCATGTTGTCATGAGTTTGCTGGATCTAAACACTAGATTTACGTTCTGTTTTTAAATATCATACAACATTGCATTCATAAAAGCAGAAACTTTTCATTCTTTTGTCTATATTTGTGATTACTCAATTGCAATTGTACTTTTAGATATAAATTATAGAGAGATTCTTTATTTAATGGCATTGGTGATTTATGTTCTTTAAGTGATGTTTGGGGATATATTTTCTTCTTCACTTCTTGCCACATTTCGTGCGACAGGATGCCTGGAGAAGTCATCTCTCCAACAATTTGTACAGGACAATGCATTCTGTTCCATACAGAGACAATGCCTTTAGGTGTCATGCTTTTGGAGTGCCTCCCCAAATTCTTGAACTACCTGGTGTAAAAACTGCGTCCATTGCATTGACAAGGTGCTCTTTTTCCCCTGCTCTGTCGTCAGTTTAAGTGTGAAGGCATATATACTGAACCTTCAGATTGTTGTGATCATTTTCATACTCAAAATGTGCTCGGTCATTAGTTCAGCGTTTCAAGTGTTAACTTTTTATTTAGGTTCAAGTTCTAACATATGTCTCTAACTATTATTTAAGAGATTTGCTTTGTTCTGCTTTAGATAATTGATACACATGGTTTCATGTTTCTTAAAACAGTACTGCTGCTGTGGTGATTATCTTTATGTTTAGTGACTACAATGTTTTTGTATGCATTTAATAATTAGTCCTTTGTAATACAGGTCATACAATAACTTACAAGCTAGTCCTACTGTTCTTAAGTTGATTCCAGCTGTTAGTATTATAATTTTTGCCCTATGTGGTGTTGAACCACTTATTCGACAGGGCAGAAACTTACTTCTCCATGTAAGTATGCGCCTGTGGGCTCTACTCATTCTTTTTTTGGTTATTACCATGGATCAAGAAACATTTAACCAGATTGGGTCAATGCATTATCTAATATTCTACGATTACCTGCAGAGGAGTGAGAGTAGTTGGAAGAAGAGTAGAACACATTATGTTACAACTTCTTATGTTCAACCTTTGCTTCTGTGGACTGGAGCAATACTCATGTGCAGGTTCCAAAATATTATATATATTTATATATTGAATGTAAAACGTGTCCTATATTTTTACTGTTATAAAATGCAAAATCTGTTTTCCAGTTCTTCAACTCAAGTCCATGTTATTGGTGTACTTCTTGCAGAACACTGGATCCATTAGTTCTCCCTACAGAAGCTAGCCAAATTGTTAAACAACGGCTTTTACATTTTGTAAGATCATTGTCAACTGTGCTGGCCTTCGCGCTTTGCTTATCGAGGTGAGCATTCATTCTTCTTTTCTTTTTTGGTTCTTGATGAGGATGGTCACTGACTTTTAAAATGATGAAGTATGAAGTACAGTTTGATTTGTTGTATTTATAGTGTTTCAGAATCTTATTCAACTGAAGTTGATATTTTATTGTTGATAATGCTTTTCCTAGTTGTAGTCTCCATGAAAGTTGTTTTGTTGACCACTAAACATGGTTAAATTTTTTTTATACAGAACAGTTCAGAAAATGCAGAGATTCTTCATGGAGACGAGTGAGATCAGTGATACAAGAAACGTTGGTGACATTGCTCTAACATAAACAAATTGATATTAATTGCTAATATTTAAGTAATTGCTATTGTTTGTTGCTAAAAATAGAAGTGTGTATGAAGTGCAACTCTGATGCCTCACAGTAGAGAGATACCTACAATACAAATTAGTTCTCTTTCATTGATTTTCTTTATTTACATATTTTTATGGTTGTTGCTAAGACATCCTGAACTGATGTGTGACCCTTCTAACTAAATCATCATCTCTTTCTTTTTTGGCAGATGGGTTTCCAGTTTGCAGGGAAAGCTATTTACTCTGCAGTTTGGGTCGCTGCTGTTTCATTGTTCATGGAGTTGCTGGGTTTCTCTACACAGAGGTGGCTAACCGCTGGAGGTCTAGGGACAGTTTTGCTGACTCTTGCTGGTCGTGAGGTACACCTGAATAACATTTTCATGTTAATGCATTACAACTTATATGCACATTGAATGTATGTTCTCCTTGATATCAATTTTTATCAATGTACAGTTCTTTCTTTTCTTTAGATAGTATGGGACTGGAATGTAAACTTAGTAACTTACAGATTTCAAATTGGTGATTATTCAATTGGAAAGAACTTTTCGTTGTAGGGTTTAATTGAGTAAGAGAAGATAGTTACCTTTGCAGGTTTGTTTGGAAAGGAACTCAGCTTTGAGAGTGAAAAACCTACAAATGGGAAATGACCTACCTGTCGTCTTGGTTTTGGAAGCTCTAACCATGGGAAATGATTAGGGTTTGCAGTTGAAGCTTGTAAATTGCTTTTGGTGTTTGATTTGGTAGAAGTTTGATAGGTTTAAAGAGACTGATTTAGTGTTCGCTGTAATTTTTGAACAATGCTAGAAAGATGGATAAGAAGATAAAGATAACACTTCACACCTACAGCTAAAACTTTCTTCATACAATTGGAAGGCATCGTAACTTATCGTGCATCAATAGCATCTTTGAAATTATATTGTTCTTGTCAACTGAAAGAGTTTACATACTTATGGTGTTCTACTTATACAATTTAGTGATGGGATACCACTGAAATTTGTTCTCTCTTAAAATATAACAGAAGGAAACCCCAAAATAAAATCTTCAAACTCAAATCATGAGATTTTTCAGCAAATTTAGAGATCGGCGAAATACCACTGAGAATAAACCCCAAGAAAACAAGAAATGATAATCTCATATTTTAACCTAAGGAAACATACAATTAGTTTTTGTTCAATCTTGTTCATTTCCTAAATCAGTCCAAGGTCAAACAAAGATCAACGGAGTTCCAAACTTTTTTGTTCCTATTCTATCCTGATCTCTTCTTTGATCCCTTTGTTACCTGTTTCAGTAAATGCATTTTCCAAGGCTTGACATTTTGTTTTTTGTTGATGTAGATATTCACAAATTTTCTTTCTAGTGCAATGATTCATGCAACTCGACCTTTTGTTCTGAATGAATGGATTCAAACAAAGATTGAGGGATATGAAGTTTCCGGTACTGTTGAGGTTTGTATCTGAGCCTTGTCTCTGAATAAGTTATTTAGAAAAAAAGGCGGAGCTCTTAGATATATACTTTACGGTTATAGTGCTGGTATTAGATATCAAAATTATGATTGGGTTTGCATGATGTAATTCCCTTAGTCACTTAAAAAAATGTTCCATCTGAGGATTTTCTTATGTTCTATCTTTTGCCATTTTTAGCATGTTGGTTGGTGGTCGCCAACAATAATAAGAGGGGAAGATCGTGAAGCAGTACACATTCCAAACCATAAAATGGCTGTCCCTTTTTTCCCATATGTATGGGGTAAGGGGGAGGTAAGATAGTAGGCTGTCCCTTTTTTCCGGTACTCATTGGCGCATTAAAACTCACCTGGCCATCAGTCACGTGGATGTCCATAAGATTAATGTAAGGAGTTATTTTACCATGTCAAAGTTTCTACTGCACCTATCGGAGACATTCAATTGCCATTTCCATTTTTATAGTTTTCTTGGATTGCTTTTGTCTATGCAGAATATAGTTGCTGACATGCGCAAGGTCTTGGCTAAGAATCCTCAGGTCGAGCAGCAGAGATTGCACAGAAGAGTATTTCTGGAAAATATCAATCCCGAGAATCAGGCTCTTTTGGTTTGTATCTTTAGAAAACCTTTCTTTATTCGCCACTTGATAAAAAAAAATTATAAGCCATGTCAAGTGACGCTAAAAGAATTAGCCTCATCCAGTGTCCTTTTTATATGCCGGTAATGTAAGTGTGATGTGGTATCATGCCTGTTCCACTCAAATCTAACCAACCAAAATGACATCTTTCAAATTGTTTACACTAGTGGGTACTTTATTTAAAAGTCCAATCATATTAACCTCTTAGTGAAAAATTCATTTAGAAAAATCAACTTCAGGAGGGTACAGAGAAAATGGAGAGAGCGAGAGAGCAGATATTCTGATGGCAAAGATGGAGAGGTTCATGGAGGGGGTACTTGGTCTGCGTTCGTTGATTACCTTAGTAGAAGAGTGAACAGAAGAACATTAGGGGAACATTTTAGTTATCATGGAAAAGTTACTAGGGTGTTTATTCCTTTTATTAACAACATACCAAAATACAAGGATTGTACGTTTGCATTCGTCCATTTTGCTAGCAGGAAGGATCTGTGCAATGCGGTGGAGAAGATGAACAATGTCAGGATCGATGGGAAGATAATTTCTGTTTCAGTTGCTAAATATGACAAGTTAGCTGGGATGAAGAATCGTGAAGGGAATACTGAGGAGGGCTTCAAAAGGGTAGAAAAAGGGGAGCGGAAGGGCAGACGAATGGCTTCTTCAGCACAAGTGAATGAGAAAATGGAACGAATGAACAAGTTCAATGATGGAAGAACTTATAGAGACATTGTGGTTGGGGTGAAAAAAGTTCCAGAAGGTCATCAAGTAAACAGTCAAAGGAATACAAAGGAAGAGAAGAAATCTTTGGATGTCTTTATTCCGATGGAAGAGAGATTATGGTTGAAATCTTCACTTACTGGCATTTGCAAAGATATTTTTGAAGTAGAATTTGTGCAGAAAGCCTTACGAAATGAGGGCTTCAAAGTTAAGGTGATAAGGTGGGGATGTGCGAAGAATGCGTGTCTGGTGGTGTTTCAGTCGGTTGATGAGAGAAGAATTGCAATGGAAGAAAAATGGGAAGCTTTAACGTTCTGGTTTGATATATTGGAGCCGGTGGTAGAGGAGGGGGGTATCCCATTAGCTTATTGTGCGATTTCAATAATTGGTGTCCCATTAATTTGTTGGTCGGTCCCGTTCTTTACTAGCTTAGCATCCAGATGGGGTAAGGTTGTAAAAATCCAAGATCAAATTGCGCATAGAGTGGATTGCAGAGTGGCGCAGCTGCTACTAAGGGTTGAGAGTCCTTTTGACATTCCAGAACAAACCATCATCACTACGTATGGGAGAAAATTCATGATTAAAATTAAAGTTGATGGTGCTGAGGATTTTTTCCCAGAATTAACAGATATGGAGGTAGAAGAAGCTGCAGAGAATCCATGGGAGGAAAGCTCTTCGGAGTGGAGCAATGAAGACGTGCAGAATCAGCAAGAAGAGCAGGAGGCAGTACAGGAGCTGTCAGTACCCCAAAATAGGATTGAGTATGGGGTTAGAAGTTCTCAACAAGGCAAAAACACAACTACCGAGGGAGGTTTGAATTTAAACATAGGAAGGGAAAATACATTTGACTTGTGCAAAGAAGTGACAGAAGTAGGTGATGTCTCTACACAGCGGGAAAAGTCAGAAGAAGTTAATGAAGGGAGAGAAAATGAGAAAAGTTTGGGAGGTGTCCTTAGAGAGCATGATATAGTTGACTGCGAAAATGGGCTTATTAGGGGCTCGGTTTTAAATTTCAGGAGTGGGCTGGAGCAAGAGGAGGAGAGATTAAGCAAGGGTGGCTGTTTCGAAATAACAGAAAATAATGCTGTGCAAGGTCAAACTCCTGTGCAAGTGGGATCTGTTTCCCTGACCTCCAAAAGAAATTCGGGGACTGTATCTGGGAGTAGATTGAGGAGGGGCATATACAAACATGTTTATTCAAGATCTAGGTCGAGGGGAACTAGGAGCTGTTTAGGTACAAGTTCGGATTATGTATTTGGCAACGAGGAGGAGGAGGGGGCAGAGGCATTGGAGAGCTGGAATGTTAGTAAATTGTTAGGGGTCACATTTAGAGGGGGGGGGGAAAAACTTTTATGAACAGAGCAATTCCATTGATTAAGGAGAGAGGAGTACATGGGGGAAATTAAGGGGTGATGGTTTCCAAGGTTTTGATAGGATATAGATGATTAGTTGGAATTTACTGACTTGGAATGTTAGAGGTTTGGGTAGGAGGATAAAGGCTAGAGCTGTAAGGAGGGTTGTTGATGAGATAAAGCCTTTAATTTTTTTCATTCAGGAATCAAAAAAGGAAGTGTTGACCCCGTCGGTAGTGAGGAAAATGGGAGGTAATTTGTTGACAGCTTCGGTAATTTCAGCAGCTGAAGGTTCTGCTGGAGGTCTGATTACTTTGTGGAATGAGGTCGAGTGTAAGGTTATAGAGGAGGTCATTCATAGGAGATATGTAGCAGTTAAGGGTGTTATTGATGAGGCACAAGGAGCATGTTGGTTTATAAATGTGTATGGTCCAAGTGTTGATTCAGAAAAGGAGGCGTTTTTTGGGGAGCTGTTATCATTCTTAGAGAATATAGACTGTCTAATGTGTCTTGGAGGAGACTTCAATGTGGTAATGTCAGAGGAAGAGAAGATCGGAGGTGCAGTTAACTTAGCTACAATGTTTGCTTTCAAAGATTTCGTGAGCAAAGCTAATCTTCTGGATTTGCCTATGGTTGGAGGCAGATTTACATGGTGCAACAATATAGATATCCCAACTTATGAGAGGCTAGATCGTTTCCTAGTGGACCAAAGATTTTTATCTTTGTTCCCTATGATCACTCAAAGACTCCTAGAAAGGTCTGTTTCTGACCATAACAGCATCTTGCTGGAAAATAGGGGCTGGAATTGGGGCCCTAAACCGTTCAAATTGTTTAATTATGTCTTGGAAGAGGATGGGTTTTGTAAGATGATGGAGGGAGAACTTGTCAAGCTTTGTGATGTGGAGAATAGGCAACCAATCTCTAGTGTACTAAAAGGAGTGCAGGGAGCAGTGAAGAAATGGTCTGGGAAGGGCTATCTTGAGATCCCTGGGAAAATAAATAGGTTGGAGAAAGAAATTCAGGTGATGGAACTTAATTTGCAACAAGGTCTCTCCATGGTGTCTATGAAGAACCTAGTGGAAGCAAAGAAAGAGCTGTGGGACTTGAATAAAAAAGATGAACTGATTTGGTTTCAAAAGTCAAGATTGAAGTGGAATTTGAATGGGGATAAGAACACCAGATTTTTCCACCAGTGTGCAAGAGGTAGAGGAAGGAGAAATAATATCAAATCCATCAAAGTTGATAATGAAGACATTTCAGATCCAAAACTAATTAAAGATTCGGTGGTGCACTTTTTCAAGGGGTTGTTAAACCAGGAAAATACATTGGAAGTTGAGGAACTGGACTTGGATTTTTTAAAGCTCTCGAATCAGCAGAGTATGGCCCTCGAGAAGCCTTTCTCTGAAGAGGAAATTTGGGGTGTAATCGCTAATTCGGATAGTAACAAAGCACCTGGCCCTGATGGACTGAATTTAGGCTTTTTTAAGAAGTTTTGGCCAAGTCTGAAGGAAGTTTTGCTGCTGTTTTTTAAGGAATTTTATGAGGGAAAGGAATGGGACATGGAAATCAACCACTCTTTCCTCTCTCTTATTCCAAAGAGGGACAATCCGGAGGGGCTTGAAGACTTTAGGCCTATTAGTCTTGTTGGGGGTTTCTACAAAATTCTTTCAAAAGTTCTAGCTAGAAGGTTAAGCTTGTGTATTAATGATGTTATTAGTCCATCACAATTCGCATTTATTCCGGGGAGACACATTTTAGATTGTACGTTTATAGCAAATGAAGGCATCGATTGTTGGAGGAAAAAAGGATTGAAGGGAGTTTTCTTTAAGGTGAACTTCAAAAGAGCTTTTGATTCGGTTGATTGGAAGATCTTGTTGAAAATAATGAGTAAAATGGGGTTTGGAGCTAGATGGAGTTCTTGGATGTATAAATGTGTTTCAACAGCTTCCATTTCAGTCTTGGTAAATGGCACTCCTACGGAGAAAATCAACATTACTAGAGGTCTAAGGCAGGGCTGCTCGTTATCCCCTTTGTTGTTCAATTTGGGAGGGGAATTGCTACATTTAATGTTGGTGAAAGCAGTGAACAAGGGGCTTTTCTCGGGGTTTGAATTAGGCTCTAATGATCGTTCTTTCATGTTATCTCATTTGCAATTCGCGGATGACTTAATAATTTTTAGTAAGGCTTTTAGTCATGATTTGGTGAATATTAGGAGGGTGCTTCTAATTTATGAACTGCTGGTGGGTTTGAAGTTGAATTTGTCCAAGAGTAGAATTTTTGGAATTAACGTGGGAGAGGAGGAGTTAGTTTCATGGGCAAAGGAAATAGGGTGTGTAAAGGGAGTTTTTCCATCGAAGTACTTAGGTCTTCCATTGGGGGCCAAGAGGAATTCTTTTTCCATGTGGGAACCGGTCGTACAAAAATTTTATAAGAGTTTGGCTGGTTGGAAGGCCAAGTCTTTATCTCTGGCTGGAAGGGCTGTCTTGGTCAAATCCGTGTTGTGCTCTCTTCCAATATACTACCTTTCTATTTTTCGGATCCCTATTAGCGTTCTCAACAAATTAAACTCTATCATGGCATCGTTTTTATGGGGGGAGCATCAAAGAAAAAGAACATTCATTGGATCAAGTGGGATTTGGTGTGTAAGCCAAAGAAGTTGGGGGGTTTAGGGATCCCGAATCTGTTGTTATTAAACAGGGCTCTTTTGGGGAAATGGGTGTGGAAATTTGCTGCAGAGAAAAATTCTTGGTGGAAATCTGTTGTGTGTTGTGTTTACAATATGGATCCTAATTCTTTGATGATCCGGAATTCTTGGACAGCTCGTACTTCTTGGATTTGGAGAGGAGTTGTTAAGAATTTCTTTTCATGTGATGTATTTGGAGACTGTTTTAGGAGAAATTTGTGTGTTAGAGCAGGAAATGGAGAAACAGTTAAGTTTTGGCATGATGTTTGGTTGGGTTCGGTTCCTCTTAAAGATAGGTTTCCAAGGTTATTTGCTCTCTCGAATAACAAAGAGGGTAAGGTTGCAAAATTCAGATTGCATTATGATGCGGGTTGGGTTTGGGATATTCAAACGAGAAGGAATTTGGTAGATTGGGAGGTTGAGCAGTGGCTGCAAATTATCTCTCTGTTGAACAACTCTTCTTTGTCCCTAGTAGAGGAAGATTGTTGGATTTGGTTGGGAAATGGAGAGGGCTGTTTTACAGCAAAATCATGCGTGAAAGCTTATTTTGATAGAGAGGGTAATGTTGAATTAGAAAGCAATTGGGAAAGATATGTTTGGAAAGGAGTAGCTCCACCACGTGTGGAATCTTTCGTTTGACAACTTGCTCATCATAGAGTTGCGGTGAAAGAGGAACTGCTGAAGAGAGGAGTTACTGGGGTTGAAGACTCTGTCTGCCCTATGTGCAGGAAGTACAATGAGTCGGTCGCTCATTTGTTTCTTCACTGCGAAGTGGTATGGGTTTTGTGGGCTAAGTTTTTAAAGTTAGGAATGTTTTCTTTATGGTTCCTGGTTCGTTGATGGATTTCTTTATGGCCTGGGATGATCTAGTGCCACTATCTCACATATGGAAGTTTATTCCAAGAGCAGTGTTGTGGTCTGTTTGGAAATGTAGGAATGAGGTGATTTTTCAGAATGGGAAGGTTGATCCAGCCTTGTTGTTCTTCATTACACGTTTCAGAACTGTTTCTTGGTTTGAAACATCAGTTAAGGATGTTCACTTTCATTTCGATTCTTTGATGGGGGATTTAAAACTAGCAGATCAACTTGGCAATTCGCATAAGAAGAATCTTCCTTCTTCCAGGTGGAGTCCTCCTCCGGAAGGGTTTTTAAAAGTAAATGTTGATGGTGCAATGGTTAAAGATTGGTATAAGGGTGGAATAGGTGGCTTAATTAGGGATGGCAGCGGGTTGGTGCTTGGGTCATTTTCAGAGAAGGTTGGGAGAGGTCCTCCTTTACTCGCTGAGCTTTTGGCTATTAATAGAGGGTTGATTCTTATTGAGGAAGTTGAAGCTGATTTCTTTCCAAATCAGAGGATCATTTTGGAATCGGACTCTTCTAATGCTCTGAAGTGGATTAATAATCCGAACCTTAGTTCTACTTTGTTCCAATCCTTGGTAACGGATATAGCTTCTACTGTGGAGAGGAAGGGTATTATCACAAGGCACATCTCGAGAGCAGCTAATTGGGAAGCGGATGAATTAGCTAAAGCTGGCATAGGCTGATTTTAGTTGTGTAATTGTTAAGGTGTTTTGTCTCGGTTGTTACTATTTAAAGTGTATTAGGGTGTTTTATGCTTTCAGAATTATGGTTGTTCTATTTTGTAAGAAGTTGTTGTTGTTGAGGTGTGGAGGTGTATTATTGTTCCTATTAATAAAAGTTAGAGGCACTCTTTCCCTCCTTCCAATGTCCTTCATGTTATGTTTGTAACATGGAGGATAAGAAGGGGGTTTTAATGAGGCCTTATTCTATCAAAAAAATATTAACCTCTTAGTATTGACCTTTTCCTAACGCCTTTAAGTATTTCCGAGCACTTTATAACCCAAGAATGTCCTCTTCTGGTAATGAGGAACAAATCTATTAGATTTTGCTAAACAGGAAAAGAAGAAATGTGCCCCTTGTTTCTGGCCGTGATACCTGACATATAAGATGTGTTAGTTGTGTTACTGTTGTCTCTATAGTCTATGCCTTATCATCCTTCTTTCCCCCTTTCTGTCTTGTTTGACAGATACTGGTGTCCTGTTTTGTAAAGACTTCCCATCTTGAAGAGTACCTATGTGTCAAGGTAAGAATCGTCCACCGAAGCTTATACATTTCAATATTCCCTGTCTTTGACAGTATCCTGAGTTAAGTTTGTTATATTTGAATGGATGCCTTATAAGTCTCTTTGGTTGATAATGCAGGAAGCTATACTTATGGATCTCCTTAGAGTCATCAGCCATCACCGTGCGCGGCTTGCCACACCAATTCGCACTGTGCAGAAACTATATGGTGATTCCGACTTGGAGAATATACCATTTGCAGACTTAATGTATAACCGTGATGGAGGAGCATCTAACAGGCCACTTTTACTGATTGAACCCTCTTACAAGATTAATGGTGAAGACATAACTAAAGGTCGTTCCTCACGTCCAGCTGGAGAACAAGACAGTAAAACCACAGTGCGGCCTACTGCAGACGCTAAAGTAGACAACAAAGCAGGAACGACACCAAAGCCCGACTCCAAGTCCAAAGGAACACCGGCAATTGAACCTGAAGCAGATGCCAAGATTGGAGAAATTCCAAATTCCGACACCAAGGAGGAATTTAAGGCAGCATCCGAATCAACATCCGATCCCAGGACAGATGATAAAGTGCCCTTGAAATCACCATCAAAATCTGTCCCCAAAACAAGTTCTAAAGCTGCAGAAGCATCTGGTCCCAACCGAAAAGTTCTGGATTCAATCTCTGATAATCTGCTCAAAAACAAAAAGGTCACTGACAAGCAACAGAAAATTGCAAGGCGGAGTAGCAAGTCGGATAATCCTTCAGTATCCTCACCAGAAACTGGTATAGACAAAGTTGGTGTACCACAAGAACAGTTCCAATCAAAGCAGGAAGGTGAGAAGCTGGCGGTCTCTCGGCCACCAAAAGCAAGACATGACTTGGAGGAAAATATGGTTCTTGGCGTAGCACTAGAGGGCTCAAAGAGAACACTACCTATCGAGGAAGAATTGCCTCCATCCTCAGCAGATGCAAAAGAACTGGCTTCTGCAGGCCGGAATGGAAACGGATCCACTACCGAGGACAGGAAAGATGGTCAGATACGATCCACTCTAAAGACCCTTGATAATCAGTGATGTATTCGAGACGTGACAATCGATCCTCAGAGGTAACAACCGATCTCTTCATGGATTTAAAGAATTGAATCAGATCAGTTACTTAAACTGGGAAGTGGCAAGTATATTTATTTTAAATTCAACTGTTTCATGAAAAATATTTTTAATTTTTAATATTAAGTGTTTAGTAAATTTTAGACTTCAAGAGTTGTTCGAGGCAAGCCAAAAAAAAGTATACATGAATAAAGAAGATAGAAAATTTCGAACCACAACCCAATTCAACATAGGCCGTGATCTCTATGTATATATTATTTTGTAATTGAAATTTGAACATTTGATCTTTCAATAATATCTATAAATTAAATAGATTTTATCTATTTTAATATTTAAATCCATTTTTGAATATTCGATTTCTATAAGGGAAATGGTCGGTCAAATTGTTTAATTCATCTGATGGAAAATTACAAATTGCTATCAACAAGAGCGAGCGAAGCATCGTTCATGTTCTGCATTGTCCATAACTACTATGTTGTCTACAAAAGTTCTTTCCTCTCCAGGTCTCAACAAAATAACCAGAACAACAGCATATTGCTTCCATCTACTGCGTTAAAACATCAAAAAATCTGTTGCAAAAAACATAGACGTTTGATGCAATTTTGATACAATAAAAAAGGTTGTACAGACAGCTTCACCGGTGGAGATAAGCAACAAACAAAGCTGAGATCCATCGACGACTTATGTAACATACTCTACTCCACAGTCCATGCTAAATAGGATCCCCGATAAATTTGATGCCGATAGCCCCCTTCTCGATGTAAATACCACTGTCAATACGCTACAACAATACCTACTAAGAACACTAAATGTAATGCATATATCCAAGGGAGAGAAATTGGGCTACCGCTTATTCATGACATCAATAGCACAAGCTGCAAATAATAGCTGCAGTAGTAAAATCAACAAGATATTGATAGTAATCTCACTTCTTTTAGCAAATAGATAACTGAGCATTAGGAACTTAAGCTCGGCACATGCAATCAGGCGCAGGATATGTATACAAGGACTGTTTTGGTTTCCTTAACCTGAGTTGCCCTAGTCTGTTCTGGTGCCCTTCTGCCACTGCCTGACGGAATTCAGACCATGTAATGTTTTTGTTAAGGAAGAGTTGGCCCAACAAAGCCATATTTGGTCTTATGGTCTTCTTGTTCTCGAAAGTTCGATGTCCCACCTGTTTGCATCATTGCAACTGTCATCTATTGTGCAACGGTTGAAATATATGCCATTTATTTAGCACAAGGGAATAACAACTATAGAATCACCGAATTTGCACAATATCATTTGAAAATTTAATACTGCCCTGCGGATTGCAACAAAATAAAGCACTGTTGCCTGTGCATTGGACAGAAAAACTCACCAATGCATTGTGCATGTTCCCAGGAGATGCAGAGACAAAGATGTCACTATGCACACCAACATAGTAATCAACTGCAGCTAACAAAGAAGCCTTTCCGTTTATATGAACCCTTTCTTCCGAAGAGGCAAGGCTCTTTTTGTTTTCCATCAGCGGAAACAGCTCACGTAGGGTGGAAATCCTAGCTTCCCCACCATATACCTAAAATGAATGGCCATTCGGTGAATAGATTGTAGGAAAACTGGACGTTATGTTTGAAGATGAGGAGATTGAAAATGAAAATTCCTACGATAAAGGACCTTGTGCGAGGCAAGATAAAGTCGGGTACTATTGTCGAAACCCAAAGCTGCTAGCAGCAGTCCGATTTCTTCAGGAGTCAACGGGCAACGCCCCTGGCTTCTCAACTCTTCATCAGTAAACTGAGAATTGAGAACCCTCCCTCCCCAAATTGTTTGTCGATACTTGGCCAGAGCCAATTTTTCAGCTTTACCCCCACCAAAATCACAGGCTGAATGGGCTGCCATATCCTGCACATGTAAAAGGCTAGTGAGTAAGCCGGTGGCCTAAAAGTTGCATGCATAAGTTATGCAGGCACACTGTGTACGATTTTTGAAAAATGAAATATAAATTTAACCAATAGAGTTATAGATTACGAGCAACAAAGCTTAAACATATGGAAAACAAAAAAATTACACTTCCGGTCTTTTAATAAGTTGAATCGCATTTCAAGGTAAAGCCTATGCAAAAACCGATGCCACCTAGTTAAAAACAGGTATACTAATCTACATATGAGCAGGGTATACCTTATCAAACCGAAGATGTACCACAACAAATTTGTGGGGCTTTTGTTTTTCATATTGATCAGTGGTCGCCCAGAGATAGTTACTGCTAACTGCTTCACTTTCACCAGGAGGATATCTGAGGCGATGGACAATTGCATCTCCAAGTGCTCTGATGTGCGGAACAAACACAAGAGCTTTAAAGTTGACTTTACAACGTAATTTCTGGATCTCACTCGGCATGTTGTCAAAAGATAAACGGTGAGAGAATGGAGAAATCGCAGCAATCCCATTACTACACAAAAATAAGACAAATTCATTAGATCGGACAAGTTGGCAACTGAAAGGAACTGAGCTAAAATCATTAAACATGCAAAACAGGTCAGCACACGTTTTCCAAATGGTCCATGACAGGAACAGGCATGAAAGTGTACTTGATTTGGACCAAAAGTCCTTAGGCCCGAAACTTATAAAAGAAACTAAAGTGCAGATTCAAACCGAATGTTTCAAGATGCTACCAACCTCTGTAATACGGGCAAGACATACTCGAGATACCAGTTTACAGATGCATGAACGGGTGCTCTTTTAATTCTGGTTGCCCGAGTAGCAGTGGCATAATACTCCCTTGTGCTCCAAGAGAATTCATCAGGCAACTCTTTGACTATTGAAACGTCATCCTTCAATACATTAATAAAGTGATCCACATCAAATATATCCATGAATGAGCTGCAGGGAAAATAATTACTTCAGAAAAATGGCCCCTTAAAAACGAGGCAAAAGCTGCACATTCCACCTGGAATAAGAAACTGAAAGGGTAAATTCCTTACCTCGAGTCTTGCCAAACGGGATTTACTTCAAGATGTGGGATCACAAGTGCTGCATTCAGTATTTTTGCAACCGCAACGGCATCACATATCTAAAACAACGGAATTTAGTATCTGATTATCAGATCGGTTGTCTGGAACATATAAGTGACTAAAATATTTAATCAGGAGGACTAGAATTACTGAATGTTTTCCGAATTCTCGACTATTCTAATGTATAATGAAAATGAATACCTACCCCCATTCTTTGCTGGTTGAGTCCACCGTCAAGAAACACCTGAAGATATCCTTCAGATTTCTGTGGCAATGCTGCATTAGGTAATCAAAGAAATCGAAGAAAAATTAAATATCGTTATCTGAAAATAATAGTTTAAAATCATCAATACCAAACCTGAGTCTCATAGCTCGAAATACCAACAATGTAGAGAAACCAAAACTAGAAATCTCATTACAGGTCACTCACAGAGGACATTTGCAGATTCAATAAACGGTCTCCACCCTTGGTCGGCCAAAGGAGCCCAGAGATCAGACTGCTCTCCATTGGACTGAAGAAGTAAATCAGACAGCAAAATTACAAGTCAGAATACATGCTGAAAAGGAAAATCACAAGTCACAACATATGCATTATACATGTGCAGGAACACGCACATACACAGATGCTACTTAAGGAACATCTACTCACACTTTCGCGTTCTAAGGCACTCCCGAGTAAAGATAAATGTCTAGGTTTAGGAACATTCCATTCCTGCAACAAGTGTCAAAGGGCACAATTAGTCAATTTCCTTCCCAAAAAGCAAATTATGATCATGTATCGTGCTAACACTAAGCACTCAGCAGCACAAATTACTACATTGATGACTTTACCTTATTTCCTGACGAATTGTAAAAGGATACAATCTCAGTTCCATGCACCAAAACTGATAAAAGTAGGAATTGTGCCCCCAAGACGATAAAGAATTGGTCTAACAGTTACCGAAGCTTGCTATTTTTTGTGAATTTGGGACTACTAGCAAAAGCCAAAGTTTACAAGAATGGAAGAAAAGATGAATTGTTGGCCACCAATTTCATTTTCCCAATTAAAGCAAATTAACCATATCTTACCAAGACATAAGTACTAGGTTGGCCTAATTTCCAATAAAGCAATCTGATTATCAAACAATTGGCTACATAATCTTGCCACTAATGCAAACTAAACTCAAACTGATCCTTTCTATCTTTAGTAACTGCAACTTTTTCATTTAACATACCATGAAGCTCCCATTTCCCATTTCCATGGATATTTCACAATGAAAAATTAAACCCAGAAGCCATATTCAATTGAACAAAAAGAACTCAAGTATGAACATACCGAGAATGTAGAAGGGGAAGCATGGGCGAATGGTGTGAACAAACAACGCCAAAGAACTGGGAAAAGCAACAGAAATAACCCAGAAACTGCTTCTCTCCGAAGAGGCTGATAACAATGACTATGGTAATGAAACCTCATCATGTTTTCCCCACCTTAAAGCTGAAAAACACAGATCTCCAAGACGACCACTTTCCTCAATTTGTTTTCTTCTATGTTGGCTTTGATTGGCATTTAATGGTAAGCAGTGAGCACCACTCAAATCAGCAACACACCAAAACAAAATCTAACCAACAGCCAAAAAAAAAAAGAAGCAGCGCAGCTCAAGCACCCAACATCATACGAATCTCTATCTATTGCTCTCTCTTTTTTTTTCTTTCTTTTTCTGATCGAATTCTTTCTCTCACTTTCAAGCCTTAGTTATGGCATCTCACATGGACACCTGTTCAATTTGATTATAGAAAACCGTGTCCTTTTTTTTCTAATGGGACCCCTTCCAAAAAAGATAAACCCATTGAAACCAAGCAACTCTTTTGTTGATTTACAGGGAGGACTTGGCTCGGAATATAAAAGTAACCTTGAGAATAGGATTTTGGAAATGTATTATTAATGATAAGGATATGATATTTTGTTTAATTTATTTGATAGTAATGTTTTTTATTGAAAAAAATATAAAATTATATAAAAATAAATTTTATCAAATTGAATTTATGGTTTATATTTTTTAGTTATTTAAATTTTTATATTAAATTAAAAATATTTACATAAAATTCATATAATTAATTTTATCATGTTATCTAAATGTTATAAAAATATTATACTTAACATATTATTAATATAATTATTATATTAAATAACGTTAAAAATTTTACATAAATAAATATTTTGTATTCAATTTGATCATAGTATTAAATTGATTATTTTAATAATTAAAAACTTGTTTAAGTTAATAAATCATTAATTGAGAGTGAGAATCTCTATTTTAAATTAATAATTAATAATTTATGGTGAGCAATTCAGGGGAGTGAGAATGGAACAGATTTCAGCACCTATTACCGGTGCACATAGCAATCAAAGGACCAGGAGCTATAGCCGCGGAACATACAATAGGATAGAAAGGCACTGCCAATCACCTTTTCTAGATCAAATCAGCATATGGGTTAAGACTTGGCCCGTACGAGGGTAACAATGAGATATTATGGAAGACACTTAATAAATTTAGGGGATTGCGAAGATTGAAAATCTTCATATGGCTTGCGTGTAACAACAAAATCATGACGAACGCGGAATGAGCCCGTAAAAACTTCACGACCGACAGTAGATGTCCCGTTTGTGCAAAGGCCCCAGAATACGTGAACCATGTGTTGCGCTGGTGCTCGCAAGCGTCAAGCATTTGGATGGCACTAGTTAAATCGGACAAAATATGGGAATTCCTCTACATAGAGATACAGCCCCGGGTTTTAAACAACCTTTCCAACCCAAGCTATTTTGAACAGAAATGGAAACAACCTTTCCAACCCAAGCTATTTTGATCAGAACTGGGACATATTGTATGGATCGATTCTGTGGAATTTATGGATCAATAGGAATGCAATGGCGTTTGACTCTCCAATGGAAGAAGCTGGGACAATGCTTGAGAAAAGTCGCAGACTTCAAGCATGGAGCGTTAAAGATTATAACCCCGATGCAGCAGGTAAAAAAAATCACACCAAGCACTTGGTCCCGACCACAAGCAGATTGGTTAAAGGCCAACACTGATGCAAGTCGGAGTTCGGTAGACTGCAGCTCATCATGTGGAGGCGTAATAAGAGACCACGATAGTAAATAGATATTAGGTTTTTACAAATACATTGGAAAATGCTCAACTCTTGAAGCAGAGCTCTGGGGTATATATACCGGGATGATTTGTGGCCGAAACCTGGGAATCACACAGCTGGAGACAGTCTTGACGCTATTAACCTACTGCAGAACAAGAAGGATCGGCAAGTTGTGCTGAGTATCACTCTACTTATCGAGAAGTTATGCAAGTATCCAATTGAAGATTTGCCCAAGGTGACTGTTATTTCTAACATTGACGAATTCATTTATTTAAGATGTAAACATGATCCGAGTTTGTGTTTTATGAGCATGCCAACAAGAATTTGCTAGTCTTAAAACCAGAATTTAGCACCATTTGAATTTTTTACGAGTCAAATATCTATAGTTTTTTATCATTTGAATCTGAATTAATAAAGGGATAGGATATTGTTACACAATATAAAATTATTTTAGTTTTACATAGATTTTGAATCGTTGAATGAGTAAAAATAGATGCTAAGATTAATAGTAGTGAATGAAAAGATATTCACTGAAAAAAAAATGAGTCAATCTCAACCATCTATTTTCACTCATCAAATAATCATAAATCTATGTAAAACTAGAGAGTTTTATATTATGTAAGTGGATCTTAACTCAGTTATAAGTTTTTTTTATAAATCATTTAAATATTATTATTATTATTTATAATATATCTTACTTTTTTAAAAATTGAATTGAAAATTTTAATTTATATGTCAAATATTTAAATCCTCCTAAATTCATATTCGAATTCGTTAAAATTAAATTATCAAGCTTCAGATCTCCTTCAAAATAAATACATTTTCTATTTTGAAATTCAAAATCAAGTTCCACAGTTAATATATGCATAAATAATGCATGTTTGGATAATGAATGTTTGATGGCTATGTCCATAATGGATAGTAAATTTAAGAGAAAATCGCCTCAGTGACCAAAAAAAAGTTATAATATACGATTTTAACCAACTTTTTTTTGGATTTGCCAAAATGACCAACAAAATCGCAACGCGAAATAAAAATCGCAACGCGATCCCCAGAATCGCAAATCAGTTTCCAAAATCGCAACGCGATTCTTGAAAATCGCAATGCGATAGTACAAATTCGCATTGCGATTTTCCAAAATCGCAACGCGAATATGAAAATCGCAACGCGAACACATAAATCGCAACGCGTATCCGTAAATCGCAACGCGTATCCGTAAATCGCAACGCATATGGGTAAATCGCAATGCGTATCCGTATATCGCAACGCGTATCCGTAAATCGCAACGAGAATCTGTAAATCGCAACGATAATCCGTAAATCGCAACGAGAATCTGTAAATCACAACACTGAAATTTTGGGTATATAACACTGAAATCATAAACTAAATCCCTAAATCGCAACTCATTCCATCTCCATCTATCACTCTCTCCGGCGACATCCGTTCCTATATCCAACGACACAACAGGTTTTAGTTTCGCAGCTCGTCTGTTTAGTAAATTAATTTACAACCATGAAATCATCTAATGTTGATCATGTTTGGATAGATTTGTGTTTTGGAGGGTCATGGGATAATGTTCATGGTGTTTTACAATATATGCCTTTACCCATGAATCTTCAACTAAAATTGTCTTTACAAAAGTTAACTTATGAAACTCTAATGCTACGTGTTTCAAATAAATTGAATTTAGAGCCCCTAAGTGGATTTAGGCTATCTTATCAGAGAAATGGTAAAGTTTATTTGTTAACCGACAATGAAGATGTTGAACGATTCATTGCTTACATTAGTGTTTCACAAGATGATGTTACATTGTATGTTGTTGAACCTAGAAGTAGTATTGTTGGGTCAGTAGCGGGTAGTAATCAACTAAGTTTTTCTCAAAACCCACAACCTTTCTCTAATCCAAATCCCAATCAACTTTCAGCACCAAATTCCGGTTTTCGTATTGACCAGTTAGACGATGATGAGCCAACAGAAAAAATTGTGAGTACTAGTCAGTATTCGAAATTTGGTCTTGGTCAATATCCGGACTTTGATATTGGTCAATACACGGATTTTGATGATGTTTCAGAAGAAGAAACAGACCATGTGTGTAATGATTTTCATATTGGTCAATACCCGAATTTTGATGATGAAACACCCGTTGCCGAGGAAGATGTTGTTGATGATAATGAGGAGGAAGTTACGACTGTGAATGAACATGTTGAACATCCATTCTGTAATTCATATAATCCTGAAGAAGAAAAAGAAGAAGAAAAAGTCCCCGAAGAAAAGAAAATGCCACGGGAGTATAACTGGAATATGCCAGAATTACTTCAGTTACCGGAAGAAGAGTTGGCAAAGAAAGCAGTTGATTGTTACACAAAAGTTATTCGTGTCAAGAAAGATGATTGTTTTGATACAAAGGAAGACTTGAAGATAGCTTTGTATACGAAATGTGTGGAAGATGGCTATCAACTAAAAGTTAACAAATCAAGCAAAGATCGTTTCGAAACAAGGTGTATGATTGACAAAAACTGTACGTGGCGTATGATTGCAAAGAGAATAAAAGATTGCAAAATGTTTCAAGTTAGGACTTTTATTGATAAACATACATGTTCAAGAACCCAAGTTTTTCCTCACCATAGACAGGCAAACAAAAAGGTGTTGGGTGGTTTTCTGGCTGAGTTAATGTTTTTGAATGGCAGGGTATATCGGGGACATGAAATTATGACTGACATGAATGCTCGGTTCAATATTAGTATATCATATTCTCAAGCTTGGAGAGCCAAATGTTATGCCTTGGAATTGTTGAGGGGGTCGCCAGAAGCATCGTTTGCCCAACTGCCGGCTTATTGTCACAATTTAAAGCTGAAAAATCCTGGGTCGGTAACTCATATCAAAACAGATAGAGATGGACGCTTTGAGTTGCTGTTTATCGCCATTGGTGCTACGGTTAGTAAATCAATATAATTTTGTTGACTCATTTTTGTTAGTTACATGCATTTCACATTTAAATGATTATATTTCTTGTGTATATTATTTTGTAGATTCGTTCGTTTATTACTTGCATGCGCCCAGTTATTATAGTTGACGGAGCACATTTGAAAGGTCGATACCTTGGAGTAAACTTATTAGCAGTAGCCATGGATGCTAACAATGGGATATTGCCAATAGCTTACGGGGTTGGCAAATCTGAAACCTCTGATTCATGGACATGGTTTATGGGGCATCTTAGGGATTGCATAGGTCCTATTAGCAATCTGACAATCATATCCGATAGGGCAAACTCAATTGACAACGCTGTTAGAAGGTGTTTCCCAGATGCTTTTCATGGACTTTGTGGTGTTCATTTGTATAGAAATCTAAAATCAAGGTCTGCTGGTATAAAAAAGCACAAATGGACATACTGGAAGGCTGTAAAAGCTTATCGGGAAGTGGATTTCAATAAG
This sequence comes from Hibiscus syriacus, assembly GCF_006381635.1. NCBI lineage: Eukaryota > Viridiplantae > Streptophyta > Magnoliopsida > Malvales > Malvaceae > Hibiscus > Hibiscus syriacus. The sequence goes on along the minus strand of NW_024062735.1, from coordinate 788,427 downwards.
CATATAAATTGTTTAAGACGTGTTTTGCCTCAGTGTGCTCAAACACTAGAAGATGTCGGGTTTGAAAGATGGTCAAGAGTACATCAACTTGGAGCAAGATATGGTTTCATGACGTCTAATAGTGCAGAATCAATCAACGCTCTAAGTCGTCATTCCCGGAAATTACCCATTACTATGTTAATGGAGTTTTTTCGAGCCTCTATTCAACAGTGGTACTACAAGAAAAGAAACCATGCAGGTATTATTTCTTTGAATTCGTAACTTATCATATTATATTTTACTAAGTATTGTTTATTTAAATTTACAGGAACATTGGAACATCGTGTTACACCATGGACTGAAAAAAGATAACGAAACGTGTTGTGAAGTCAACGTCATGGAGAGTTGAACCATGTTCAAACACTTTGTTTCAAGTACTGGATAATAACTTAAATGGGCTAGTCGATCTAAATGCAAAGACGTGTAGTTGTATGAAATGGCAAACATCTGGTTATCCGTGTGGCCATGTTATAAAAGTTGCTCTTCATTTAAACCAAGATGATTCAAGCGCATACGCTATGGATTGCTACACTACAGAAGTTTATCGACAGACTTATGCCGAGATTGTCTACCCTATTCCACATCCTTCTGAGTGGGACATACCAGATGACTTACAAACAGTTTTGCCACCAGCCATGGACAGAAGGCTACCTGGCCGACCAAAAAGTCACGATCGTATACCGTCTAAGGGTGAAGAGAAGAAGAGATCGACATGTAGTCGGTGCAAGGAAAGTGGTCATACAAGGTTGACATGTGGATCACCAGTGCCATCAAAATCATCTTTTCCTCTACCAAAATATGGATCCTCATCAAAATCCAAAGCTCATATGGTGTCAAGCAAAAGGCAACCATCTTTAAAATCCCAATCACAATTGGCTTCACCTTTTGGGACTGTTAACTTAGGTGATTTTTAAATGCAAACGTTGTATTATGTGGATTTATGTGTGAACTTTTAACATTTTCAGTTGAATTAATGACTCAGGCCAACCATTTTGACTTAACCAACTCTTGTTATTCAGTTGTTATCACTATTAGGCATGCATTTGACTATCGCAACACGGAAATTACAATCGCAACGAGAGAATCGCAATGCGAAATGAAAATCGCATTGCGATTATCTCGTTGCGATTTTCATTTCCGCATTGCGATTTTCATTTCGCATTGCGATTCTCTCGTTGCGATTTTCATTTCGCATTGCGATTTTCATTTCGCATTGCGATAGTCAATTTTGCCTTCAACATAATGCAGATTGAAATCAACAAAATCAACCATTACATTTCGCAATGCGGAAATGAAAATCGCAACGAGAGAATCGCAATGCGAAATGAAAATCGCAACGAGAGAATCGCAATGCGAAATGAAAATCGCAATGCGAAATGAAAATCGCAACGAGATAATCGCAATGCGAAATTAAAATCGCATTGCGATTCTCCCATTGCGATTTTCATTTCCGCATTGCGATTTTCATTTCGCATTGCGATTCTCTCGTTGCGATTTTCATTTCGCATTGCGATTTTCATTTCGCATTGCGATTTTCATTTCGCATTGCGATAGTCAATTTTGCCTTCAACATAATGCAGATTGAAATCAACAAAATCAACCATTACATTTCAATCAATTAAACAAGCACAAATAAGAATTATATTCGCATCAATTACACAAATCAACTTTTACAAATCATCTTACAAATCAATTAAACAATCAAAAATAAGCAATAATTCTTATTTCCGATCATCTACTATTGAATCAACTTTTACAAATCAATTAAACAATCAAAAAACAATCAATTAAACTATTGAATCAACTTTTGCAGCTCGACATCATTTTCACGCAGTTCACTTATGAGATTAACCTGCAGAAACCAAACATTTGTTCAAACAACACTTTCTACACATCTAAAACCTACAAACAGCAAATTATTGAATTCTAGGTACTTAACCAAACATTTTCAAACCAAAAGTATATAAACTTACCAATTGTTTATGGACATTTTTATAACGCGGATGCAGGTAGGCAGCGTCTCGTATATATCGATTTAGCCATATAATGCCGAAACCACAAGCCTACTGCAGCTTTATCTCTATCGGTGGGAGGTAGATACTTGATGCTTCCCGTCGTCAAACGCTCCAACGCCAAGCATACGAGAGGACCACAATCTCCTCTGGCTCCGCTCGTTTGTTGTGGCGCGGTCTCGTCTCTAATAACTGTAATATTGAGCTTCTTTGGCTTTTTGTTTCCAGAACGAGTCCAATAATTGATCGCATCCAAGAATTTAGCCAAATGAGAGCTCCATCCCTTAATAACATCTCTTAAATCAGCCAATGATATGTAATTTATCATGCTGTCATACACTATTGTCTTAAGGGATGGGAGCTGAAGCTCGACGAGAATCCAATGTTTACGTTCCAAAACAGGGATAAACACCTGCAATCATAAGTAATAATTCATTCATTTGCGCACTTATTTCATAAAACCTTTAAACTCAATCTAAAATAAATACTAACCTTATCGACCTCCCACCATGCAGGATAAAGTTTAGCTTGTCCATTGCCCAAATCAAATGATTCATTTCGTGCATTCTTCAAGTGAACGGCGTGAAAAGACGTCGGCATAATTGTATATCGTATATTTTTATTTTTCTTAAGTTTTCTTATTATTAGAAGACGTGTCACCCACGCATCGATATGCTGTTTTACAAAAAAAGACATATATTAGTGACTTACATAAATTTAAAAAAAAATTAATCAAATTGAAATATAAGAAAAATATAAGACTTACCCCCCCCATCGAAATAGCCATTGTCTTCGACCCCTAATAATACGCCCCACCAAGACCGATCAAGCAACAAATAGATATCATCGGTGAGCTTGCATATGTCAGTGAAACACCCCTGGCTCCGCTCATGTAGATAAAAATCAACAGCGGTCTTAGCCCAAAGGGTGTTATCCAGAATTGTGTCCGGTAGTTGTTCCCTCTCCTCTTCAGATACCGGTATGGTACTGGCCGGTAACTCATACAAGAGCCAACTTGAATCCATCATGTCCGGCACGTCAGAGGGTTTCTCAAGAAGCCTACATATGACGCCATGTGAATCGGGCTCTTGAATGGTGGGAGGGACCTCTTCAATGATGACAGTGGCCTCTTGAACGGTGGGAGGGGACTCTCGAGGAATGATAGGGGGGCCTCTTCAACGATAGGAGTGGACTCTTGAGGGATGACAGGCGAGTCGAGCTTCTTCTTGCGGTGTCTTCGCACTATTGGGGTGTACGGAGACTTAATAGCACGTGCACGCTGTCTGATGCGTGAACTCCGTCGTGCAAGCATAACCCGACGTAAAGCATCCACTCTATCGGGCCGCTAAATAATTAAATACAAAATCAGTAAATAAACAGACATGATATTTAAACAGTGAAAACAAAGACAAATATGTTTCAAACTTGCATTGTATTCACCCAAGTCATTATTCTATCATAGTTCACAAAATGCATCAGATAACAAAGAAAAATATGTTTCAAACTAATACCCTGAAGTTAGTATTTGTCTTTGTTTTGTCTTTTGGTTGAAAGTAAATTTATCCATTCAAGTTTCAATTTGCAGAAGAAGAAATAGTTTACTTTCGCAACACGAAACTTAAAATCGCAACGCGAAACCAAAATCGCAACGCGAAATGAAAATCGCAACGACAGAATCGCAATGCGAAATGAAATCGCAACGAAAGAATCGCAACGCGAAATGAAAATCGCAATGCGATTTTGGTTTCGCGTTGCGATCTTGTCGTTGCGATTTTGGTTTCGCGTTGCGATTCTGTCGTTGCGATTTCATTTCGCGTTGCGATTTTGGTTTCGCGTTGCGATTTTAAGTTTCGTGTTGCGAAAGTAAACTATTTCTTCTTCTGCAAATTGAAACTTGAATGGATAAATTTACTTTCAACCAAAAGACAAAACAAAGACAAATACTATTTCACAGTGTTAAAGAATACACAGTTTAGCAATTGGCAGCAACCGAACAAATTTACTTTCAACCAAAAGACAAAACAAAGACAAATACTATTTCACAGTGTTATAGAATACACAGTTTAGCAGAATTGGCAGCAACCGAACAAATTTACTTTCAACCAAAAGACAAAACAAAGACAAATACTATTTCACAGTGTTAAAGAATACACAGTTTAGCAGAATTGGCAGCAACCGAACAAATTTACTTTCAACCAAAAGACAAAACAAAGACAAATACTATTTCACAGTGTTAAAGAATACACAGTTTAGCAGAATTGGCAGCAACCGAACAAATTTACTTTCAACCAAAAGACAAAACAAAGACAAATACTATTTCACAGTGTTAAAGAATACACAGTTTAGCAGAATTGGCAGCAACCGAATAAATTTACTAAGCAATCTAAGTGAAATGGCTAATCTAAGTGAAATTACGAGTAAATTTATCATTAAGTTAAATATGGAAAATCTTAAACTTACCTCGTTGCGTAGAGTATGAACCTCATTCTGCAACGATACTATCATCTCACGTAGAGCGGCAACCTCACCACGTAAAGTTGACACCTCCACACGCCATGCACCATCGTTATCGCGTAGAGTACCGATCTCCTCACGCAAGGCATTGACCTCATCACGTAACTCCCTTGACTCATCCCGTTGAGGTGGAGGTGGAGAACAGGGAGATAGAGTCGTGGCATCTTTGCCGGTCGCCTATCATGAGGTGATGGTGGAGAAGAGGCTCGATGATGTGACGGGATAGGTGATGGCTCTCGTTCTAGAGGTGTATAGTCGGGTCGATCGGGTGATGTCTCTAGGTGAGGTGATGGCTCTCGAATTGGAGGAAGTGGATGCTGCTCATCATCCGTGCCATCAAAAAAATTCAGACTAGCTTGCCACCAATCAGTGGAAAGCTCTTCCTCCGTGGGTGTCAGTCTTTGTAATGGAATGTTAGCCTCCTAAAATATAAAACTCAAACAAAGTTAAACGTCTACTATTAATAACTTGTTTATATATTATATGAAAGTATTTGTGTTAACTTACATTATTTATTGTGGCATATGGTATTAAGTCTTCCCAATCCAACAGAGTTTTCCTCTTCCAGGAAATAGCACTGGGAATATCATTTGACGTTTTTATTGCATATGTACGCATGCTGGGGAAAGCCTCGAATATCCAAATCTACAAACAATATAATAACAAAATTAGTAATTGTTAAATAATTAATTATAATTTTAGAAACATTATATAGAAATTCTTACCTTAAAGGCCCAAACAAAGCCTGACAAAGTGTATTTGGACCCATCGCCCCGCAAACTTTTGCGGTCATCAAAGGCAGACGACAACTTAGTCCAGGTAGCTTTCCATATATACGAACCCCACGGAAACAGATTCCATGCATTCAGGTCCTCTACCAATATTATTAGCTCCCGATGAATAGGTTGTCTGGCCTCTCTGCCTAAAAAGCCGGCATACACAAGTAGTAGAAGGCATACTCGGACAACATCGACGTCATCCATACGAGTGAAACCAGCTTTCTTATTAAACAATTTCTTCAGGTCGTCGACATGTAGGTTCGGCTTCTCCATTGACTCATCCGGAAAAACCCGGGATAACCATGATGGGCGGGCGATATGACGAGTGTACCGGCCTACATCATCGTGTCCGAATCGTAGACCAGTGATTAAGCAGAACTCCTTCCGCCCAAAACAAGTATACGCTGGTGGAAAATGAAACCATATCTCTTCCTCACCACGTTGTATACTGTCGGGTAGATTTGATGTCATGGTCTGAAGCCACAAATGGGTCAAATTAGCATCTCCACCCGGATGCTGTACTCTCAGCCATGGCCCGAAGCAGGTTTCCTCAAACAATTGTCTTTGAGCAGGTGAAAGCTTCTTTGCAATTGTAGTGGCCAGGCTGACTTTATTTCTCAAGGTCAATTGAGCCGAAAAAAATTTCTACAAAAACAATAAACATACCAAGTTAGATATACCAAAAACTACACTGTGAAGATATACCAAAAACAATAAACATAAAAAGTAGTAGTTTATTCTTGAAACTAAAATTTGCAACACTGTTTTGTCTTTTGGTTGAAATGAAAATCGCAACGAGAGAATCGCAACGCGAGATGACAATCGCAACGAGAGAATCGCAACGCGAAATGACAATCGCAACGAGAGAATCGCAACGCGAAATGAAAATCGCAATGCGATTTTGGTTTCGCGTTGCGATTCTCTCGTTGCGATTTTCATTTCGCGTTGCGATTCTCTCGTTGCGATTGTCATTTCTCTCGTTGCGACAGTCATTCTCTCGTTGCGATTTTCATTTATCTCGTTGCGACTCTTCTGCAAATTGAAACTTGAATGGATTGCATTACTTCAACCAAAAGACAGAACAAAGACAAAGACAAATACTAACTTGAAAATCGGAACGAGAGAATAGCAACGCGAAATGAAAATCGCAACGACAGAATCGTAACGCGAAATGAAATCTAAGTGAAATGGTTAATCTATTATTGAAATGACCAGTAAACTTATCATCAGTTTCAATATGAAAAACCTACAATAATGCAAACATTTCAAAATAAAAATAATTAAAAAAACTAACCCTCGGAGGTTGATTTTCCATTTCTGAATATTGTGAGGGATTTCTGACCGTGAATGGTTGTGAGGGATTTCGCCGGAGATGGGGACGGAAATCTTCGGAGATGGGGACGGATTTCTTCGCCGTAGAGAGTGAGAGATGGAGATGGGACTGAGTTGTGATTTTAGGTTTTAGGTTATGAGTTGCGATTACGGGATTTTGTCTTAATATTCTTTTTGTAATTTGAAAATAAAATACGCGTAGCGATTATAATGGCGCTTTAAATATCGCGTTGCGATTTACGGATTATCGTTGCGATTTACAGATTCTCGTTGCGATTTACGGATACGCGTTGCGATATACGGATACGCATTGCGATTTACCCATACGCGTTGCGATTTACGGATACGCGTTGCGATTTACGGATACGCGTTGCGATTTATGTGTTCGCGTTGCGATTTTCATATTCGCGTTGCGATTTTGGAAAATCGCAATGCGAATTTGTACTATCGCATTGCGATTTTCAATAATCGCGTTGCGATTTTGGAAACTGATTTGCGATTCTGGGGATCGCGTTGCGATTTTTATTTCGCGTTGCGATTTTGTTGGTCATTTTGGCAAATCCAAAAAAAGTTGGTTAAAATCGTATATTATAACTTTTTTTGGTCACTGAGGCGATTTTCTCTAAATTTAACAATCAAATCCATAAATTATTTGAATCTTTATTATATGAGTTCACAAAAGATGATTAATTATCTAAATTCACGTGAGTTACCATCCGTGTTGGCTTAAACAAATTTTATTGTCTATGATATGAATGTAACACATTACGTTAGTAGCATCGCTACGATAATTGATCTCTAAAGTTTATGATCTAAATTAATCGATCAATGAGTTAGGCATCCATGATTATATTAAGATATTCAATGTATCAACGGTATATAATTCTATAAATCACTAGTGAATTAGATGATTACATATCATAAGTTAATTTCAACAAATATGCCTCTTCAATTACGAAACATTATGCTACAAATTTTGGAGTAGGAAAGTGAGGTACATCGCATCCTCTAACCGTTACCAAATTTGATTAGAATAAATTCATATCAACAAACATGCAGGTGAGTTAGCTACCTTTGCATCTCAATATAAAACCAACTCGCCAATCATATCCTACGAAAACTTCTATCATAACTTCCTACCTCAAACCCTCCCCAGTTAACCAGAATACGGTAACCTGCAAAACATCAAGCCAAAAGAAAACAAACGGTTTGGCCATTGGCTTTTAACAATAAATTTAGTATTTGTTTCTGGATTTGTACTCACCCTAATTTCAAGGATGTATTGGAGCTTTCATAGTCTTGCAGATTACCATTGGACGTACAAACGTTGGTCACTGACTCCGACGAGTGACCTTCCTCGAAGATGTTCTCCGAGTCACCAACAACTTGTCTTCGGCCATCAGATATCTGCAATACCTGCAGTGATGAAACCTTGTGACTATACCTATACTAATAACTTAATAGCATGGGAATAGTATTATATATGAAACGGGAAAACCATACTTGCTGCTTCAATCGTTCATTTTCTTCCAACAATTCCGTTCTCTGCGTGCATCAAAAGACTCTCTTATGTCTGTTTTCATGCTCCTTTTACTGCTATTTGTATGTTTAAATACTGACCTTTCTTTGAAGGTCACTGATTTCGCTCATAATCCTTTGACCCTGAAATCCATTAAAGAAGATAATAATTTCAAATATTTAATCACGTGTACATACTCCTTAAAACTTTGCAGAGATTTTATGAACCTTTTTCTCCATCACACGGCTCAACCCTACTTCCATAGACTTTTCTAGCTGCTGTAGTTCTTCAACATTTAATCCTTGGAGTTCCTCGCCCCTCATTTGCCTGTTTTAATGCAGAACCCACTTTTTCATATATGAATAAATTTTTTAAGAAAGAACAAAAAGAAATGCATACCTCAGTTGACGACTTTTCTCTGCTATTTCCATAGTCAGCAGGGACTGGTTGCTGTCTTCTACGAGCTGCAGATTAGAAAAGGAATGAAAAAGGTCAATGACGTATAAATACATGGACTTCAATGGTGAAAATACCATAATCATACTCAAATAATAGGCCCATGTATCATATATATATATGGTTATATTAATTTTTTAAGGGGAAAAAAACCGAAATTTCCATTCATCCTCCATGTAATTTTGCAGCCAACTGATTAAATATCGACATAAAAACGAAAAGAGGAGTATAGAAGACAACAAACCTGCAACTCAAGACATGGCTGTTCCAGCTTCTCCAGGATCTTTGAGCGCAAATGGTACCTTTCTAATATCTCCTTTACGCTGAAGATTAAAGCCAAACATAATAAAATCGAGCTTATCTTCTTTCCGTACAGCATAACACAGAGAACTAACTATAGATTCTCATAAAATGTAAAAAAGAAAAACCAATATATACACACACAAACTGTAAACTTATCTTTCAAAACTCAATTTTTCATTACTCGTTTCGTTCTTCCATCAAACTTCCAGGGTACGTATTTTTAAAACACACACGCACACACGTAAATACAGAAGAAGGAACAGACTTCCCCCTCTCAAAGATCTTATAACACATTTCTCTCCAAGTTAAAAAAAAACCTGCCCTTTCTCCCACTACGAAAGAGTAAAATGTTACACAACTACAACAGGATAATTTTATATTTAAAAAAAAATAAAAGTAATTCAAAACACGTGTTTGGAAAGTGATAAGAAGAGTACCTTGAGTTAGCATACTCAAAGAGCTTCCCAGTAGAAGAGAAAATGATAAGGGCAACATCTGCATCACAAAGAATGGCCAGCTCCTCGGCTTTCTTAAACAGACCTCTTCTCCTTTTGGCAAAAGTCACTTGTCTTGCTGTACTGCTATCAATTTTCTTAATCTGAATCTTTTCTCTTGTCATTTTTTTTCTTTTCTTGTTTAAGCTGTTGATCTTTTTTCCCTGCCCTGTAAACCATCGCCAAAAACAAAAGGTTGGCTTCCGTTTTAGAGAACTTGAGCAATCAAACTTCTATTTAGGGAATAACTCAAGCATGGAATCAAGTAAATCTGAAAACCCAAAAAAAAAAACCAAAAGGATGTTTCTATAAATAGAGTAGTTAAGACTTACAAAAGAGAAAAGGCAAAGTTAAAGAAGGCAAATGTAGGGTAAAAATGTCGGTAATTTGCCAAATTTAGCTTTGAAGATACAAAACCCTGAAAGAAATAGCAGAAACGATAATTGTTTTTTTTTTAAAAAAAAAAAACCCTTCCAACTTGAGAAATTGATATTTAACCATTTCTCTATGCATGCTTTATTTTTCTGGTAAATTTATTGTTTCAGTACCTTTAATTTTAGAGTATTTTTATATTTTGGTCACTGCATCTTTTATTTCTATTTATTTTTTATTTTGGCATGTATTTTTATTTTATTTCGATTTAGTACTTATTAGTCTTAATGTAGTTACTGAATTTTATTTTCTTGTATTTTGGTCCATGTTTACTTTTTATTGAATTACTTTCTTTTATTTTCTCGCAATTTAGTCATTATATTTAAATTTTATTATATTTAGATCTTTGTATTTTAATTTTCTTTATTATTTGTAATTTTTATTATTTTGTTTAATTTTAGTATTTATTTAATTTATTTTGTAATTTTATCTTAATTAGGATTAATATTCGAATCAAAATCATAAATTAGGATGACACTGTAGTTTAATTAGGGGGCAATTTGAGTCGAGTTTTCGAATTATACCCCCGAATACTCGAATCAATTGTTCGATTAAAATTAATTAATGATTGATATTTTCTAAAAAATTTTGTTTAATAAGTAGGTTAATCCTTTCACTTTTAAAACGTTCAATTTAGGTCTTTAGATTTTTAAATATTTTAGAGCCCGTTATTTTAGTTCTCTGATTTTTTAGTTCCCGAACTTTAATTAGACTTTAAATATTGACATAATTAAATAGGCTAAATAGAGCCTCCATTTTATCTTAGATTTTAAAGTAGTCTTTTAATTTAGGGGATAATTTGAGTCGTCCCTCGCGTAAACGCTCGAGGGACCATCTCAGTTATTCGATTCAATAACTAATTAAAATTAAATAGGATTAATATTAGAGCCTACATTTTATATTTAAGCCCTTAGATTCTTTAATTTTCATAATTTGACACCGTTGGTTAGAAAAGAGCCTTAATTTATTTTTAGTATAATTAGGATTAAATAAAATTTTGCTTGATCGTATTATTTTTATAAATATAAGGCATTGTTCACTTATTAAGGAATTAATAGTATATCTCCCGCGATCACGCTCAGGGGGTGACTACTGGTAATTCCCTAAATAAGTCGACATCCTTTTCAAAACCACATCATGTTTTAAAAAAATGAGGCAATGTTTGGTTATTAGGCACAATAACTGATCTCCCGCATTTACGCTCGGGGGAAAATGTTATCGGTCTCAATAAACGAATATCCTTTTCAAACTTTGCATCCTTAATGATTTTTAAATTAAATAAAGATCGAACTCAAAATTTCTGATTTTAAATATAGGGTAATCAACTAGGTACCAATTTTTGGCCACTTGTGGGGGTGATAATCCTTCCCCACGCGTAACTGACTCCCGAACCTGATTTTTGGATTTTTCGCATACCTAAAGCTCGGTATTTTATTAATGAAATGTTTTATTGGTGGAGACTCCTCACATTTTTAAACGATTTTCAAAAAGAAAACCCCGAGTCGATATCGGTATTTTCCCGCCCGGGCGAAAAATTGTATCGACAGCTTGGCGACTCCACTAGGGTCGTTTTGTTTTTTAAACAAATTGAGAGTCGAGCCACGAGTTGGTTACCCTACATTTACTATTTTGGAAATTATGAGTTCAATCTTATTTAATTTACAGTTCATTATGTTATTTAAAAAAAAAGATTTTCTTTCTGGTTAATGCTTACACTTCTATGAAATATTTAAGATTGTTGCATAGCATAGCTCTAAACCCGAGCTCAATCCCGATTTATCTAAGTAGGGAGAAACATCACACCTCACGAGGAGCATCGGGCTTCCTTGTGTGGGTCTGACAAAGTATCTCTAGAAAACACCCTAAGTTTCCTATCCGGATATCAGTTCTGAGGTACGCTTTTAGTGGTGTGATCCCCTGAGTGGAACACGATTCGCAAGTCTGTAATGGGCCAAAATCGGGGTCAACCTTAGCAGGTTGTGAAATTACTCGGGAACCCTTGCTAGAACCCTCCCACATATAGAGAATTTAGTAAACCAACCCCGTTAAAGCCACGTGGTTAACTTAAGAGAACTAAATCGTATGATGTTAGGATTTTCGGTTTTTTATTATTATTTCGCATTCGATAATTTAAATCTTCGCTAATTATTCCTTTATTTTTCGATTATTCTGATATACTAACTTGTTGCTTTATTTTTTTGATTACATGTATCATTATCATATCGCATCATTTCATAAACGATATTGATTCCCAGATTATCTAGTTATTATAAAAAGAGCTTAAGGTAGCAATGTCTTCCGATGGGATTGAGAATGCAATAAATGTTCAGACCTGGTTCAAATACGGACAGACGCGATTCGGAGATAGCCTTGTTACTAATGAATAATCAGTTTTACCGGAGAAGGTAATTATCCAAGTCAGACAGATGCATTGGGCTGAGTTATCAAGAATTTGAGCCGCTTGGGATGATAACGAGAAAACACTGTTCAGAGAAATATACGACGACCTAGTAGAGCTGCTCAGAGTTCCAATAGACACAGTGGTTATTCGAGCCCTGGCCGAGTGTTGGAATCCAGCTTACCGGTGTTTCACTTTCGGAAAAGTAGATATGACCCCTACCTTTGAGGAGTATACGACTTTACTGAATATCCCAAATATCAGAAGACATTCCATTTACACCAAGGCGATCCGACCTAAGGGATTTATTACCAAGATGATCACGCTGACCGGGAAGACCAAGGAATGGGTCGAAGAGTATATTCGTGATGAGGAAATCTCTTGGCCTTAACTGAAGAGTTTGATTTATAAGCAGACTCCATCAAAAAGAAGAAAAGATCACTTTGCACTTGCATTATATGGCTTGGTTATTTTCCCCAGGAATGAGGATCACTTCGACATCGCTTTAATTGATTTTGTCGAAGCTATTGCCAGAAACAATCCCGCACCAACCATCATTGCGGAAATATTCTTGTCACTGAACCAGTGTAGACAATTAGGGGGAGGTCAGTTCACCAGATGTGTCTCATTGTTACTAGTTTGGTGGTAGAGTCACTCCTGGATAGTCGAGAAAGGTTGGGCTCAGAGACATCAATCAAATTTTTTGCCTCTAGTGGACTTCCTTAGCAAGTGTCAAATACCAGAGCATCGCAAGAGGAAGGAATGGGTTGAAGCTCTCCGTAACATAAAAGATACCGAGATAGTATGGAAGGCTTACTGGTTACCCAAAAAAGACATACTTTTCAGATGCGGCAACGATAGTTTTGTAATGCTACACGGGTTATGGGGAGCGATCGGGTATACTCCGCTAATTACACTCAGACAGTTCAGTACCCGACAGTTCGTACCCGCTACCCACGGCCTGAAGGAGGCGGAGTTTTCTTTCTCCACTCCAGGTTACCGAGAGCAGATTTCAAAGATTTATACGGCTTGGCAAAAACCTCACTGCATGAGCTTCAAGATGATAGAGCTTGTATTCACGTCAGCCTATGAGGTTTGGAGGTTGCAAATGATTAATAACAATACACCGAAGCCAAAATTAGAAGATTAGTTGATTATGGAAGAGCGTTTGAAGAGGCTCTTGACAGAGGCTGAATTGTTAAGAGAGGAAATGCGACTGATAAATATGGAGAGAGAAAAAGAAAATAGAAAGTTCTCAGATGAGAAGACAATGTGGGAGCTCGAGCTGATTAAGAAGGATGGAGTGATAAAACAATTGTCCAAAGATAAAGAGAATGTTTAGGGAAGTTTTGATGCGCTAAATAAAGATTTTCGGGACTTAGAGAAGAATATGAGAGCCCATAGTCTACATCATACTGCCAAGACCCTAAAAATAAAACTCGACGGGATAGAAAGAAGCGCAAGAAAATATCAAGAATAAAAGAAACGAGCCATGCAGCATGCCCAAAGACTAAAAGAGCAAAGAGATGAGGCTAACCAAGAATTGACACAGAGGTGGGCACAGATTGAACGGCTCGAAGCACAGTTGCTTAGTATGGATGAGATTTTTCAGAACTCGTACAGTAGCGATGGGTCATGTCTTCAAAAAGAAAATGAGAGGTTAAAGAAAAGGGTAGCAGAGTTAGAAGAAGCAAAGTTGATCCACTCATCCGCACATGATATAGCCATGCAAGAGAACGAGGCCTTAAAATTCAAGATTACTGAGCTAGAAGTTGCAGTACATAAAGGACATCAGCGAATCCAACAATTAGAAGAAAGTCGACCATTGACTAATTCAGAGCTTGAAACCGCACTACGGCAGGCTCAGGATACCATTCATAGTCAACATGAAGCAATGGGGAGAGCCATGAGTCAGGCCCGTAGTGTTTCTCACCAAGTATCGAATTATCTGAAGAAGCGGCAGCCCTGAGAGTTTTTGTAGTCCCGGAGTCAGTAGAAGAACGACGCATCATCAGATTGATGATAGAGCTCAAAAGATTAGGGGATATGGTAAGATTTTATGTGTAGTTTCCATGATTGATGTATTCTCTTTGCCTAAGTGCTTAGACATTGTGTGTTGTTGAGTACCTTTTTTTAAAACTAAGTTATTTCGGAATCAATATCGGGTTGCATTTGCGTTTTCATATGTTTTTCTCATATTTAAAAGACTAAATAATTATATTATAACAATTCATTCATTTATTAAAATTCACCAAATAATAAAATATAATTTCCATCCAATTGTAGTTATCCTGGCACTCGCCTCACACCCGTACGGTACTCGAAGAACGACCAAGAAAATGGAGGCAAGAATGGCTCAGCTTGAACAAGGCCAAAGGCAAGCCCAAGAAGGAATGAGAGAGAGACTAAATGAGATGGAAGCAGAGATAGAAAACTCGCAAGTCGGTATCTTGCAAAAGATCGAAGAAATGTTTAAGAAACATGCTACGAACGGAAAGACGAAGGTTGACCAACGAGCGTTATCAGAAGAAGATCCCCTGCATCCTCCAGGGTTTGAACCAGAAGCATCATATCTTGATGTGTTTACATCTGATCTCTAACATCCACCGGGGTTTACACCAGGTCCTTCACATCATCCCGATTTTACCCCAGTACACATTTCTGTTAGATTGCCAACCCAGAATCATATTGAGCCCGTATATCAAGCTAATTACCCATCGGCTGCCAGGGTAAGACTGTTGAGTCAGGCATGTAAGAGTTACCTCATGACTTTCAGGAAATATCAGCAAAAGGAAAGGTTGACAGCGAAATAACTCAACAACTGAAAAGTCTGGAGGAAAGGGTAAGGTCGGTAGAGGTGGAGTCATTCTACGGAATGGACGCGAGGGAGCTAAGCTTGGTTCCTGATCTCATATTGCCCTCGAAGTTCAAAACGCCAGATTTTAAAAAGTACGACGGGACCACTTGCCCATCTGTCCATCTTACTATGTTCTGTAGGAGGATGGTTGGCTATACTGAGAACGAGAAGCTTCTGATACATTGCTTCCAAGACAGTTTGACTGGATCGATGACCAAATGGTACAACCAGTTGACCAAGTCTCATATTAAATCATGGAGGGATTTGGCCCGAGCATTTTTAGAGTAGTATCGTCACGTCACTGACCTGGTACCTGATCGGTAGACGCTGCAAAATATGGAGAAACGACAAAGTGAAACCTTTAGGCAATATGCCCAAAGGTGGTGTGATGTGGCATCCCAAGTGCAATCCTCATTATTGGAAAAAGAGGCTACAATCATTTTTGTGAATACTCTAAAAGCTCTGTATTTAGGGCATCTCTTAGGAAATGCTACCAAGAATTTTGCTGACTTGGTCATTTCTGGTGAGCTAATTGAGAATGCCGTTAGAAATGGCAAGATTGAAGGAGGTGAAGGGTCAAAGAAGCCCTATTTTAAGAAAAGAGAAAGCTAGGTGAACAATACGAACACTCACCATAAGAACTGTGCTGCCAGTGTTACAATCACCCAGCCTAGGGTAGAGAAGGCAAACACTTATGATAACAGGGGTCCAAGGAGAGAGAATACGAGGCAAACTTTCTCACCAGTACCAGTACCGTACTCAGAAATTTACGCCTCACTTTTGAAGGCAGATCTAGTGCGTCCTTATAAGTTAATGCCGCTGCAGCCACCTTATTCGCATTGGTATAATGCCAACGCTCAGTGTGATTATCACGCAGGGATCGCTGGGCATGATATCGAGAACTGATCAGCTTTCAAGAGAGTTGTACAAAGCTTCATCAATGATGGAGATTTGGAATTCAAAACACCAACTGTAAATGCTCACCCCCTTCCTAATCACTGAGGGCAAGGAATCAATATGATAGATGAAAGAGAGATCCGAACGACGAAGAGAAATGTATCAGAAATCCGATCTCCTCTCAGTTGGGTGTTTGGACAGTTTTACATGTCGGGGATGATTAAAGATAGTCTCAAGCCAAGGCCTTGGGGACGTAAAACATACTGCGAATATCACCAAGAGGAGGACCACAACATACAGAGTTGCCACGAATTTCGAGGATTACTTCAGAGAATGATGGACAACGGGAAAGTGGAATTTTTTGAAGAAAGACCCCGAGAAATGGACGTTTGCACGATGGATGGCTCTGACAGGATGCCTGGAGCGAGAAAACCGGTGGTCATCACTGTTAGACCAAGACATGAGAGCTCATCATCAACAACTCCGAAAGTGGTGATCATAACTCCGTCCCCCTTTCCGTTTAAGGACACCGACAGGTTCCTTGGAATTACGCAGCTAGTGTGTCCATACTAGAGGGACCAAAAATTGTTGAAATGATGAAAGAAGAAAGCAAGTTAATCCCAGAAGAAGTAGGTGAGGTAGGCCACTTCACTAGAAGCGGAATATGCTACTCACCTGAGACATCCACCGAAGCAGATAAAGCAAAGGCCAAAGCCAAGACAGTGGTAATGCCAAAAATTTTCAATGAAAAACCTCCACCAGTTATTAACGAGCCTGTGACCGAAGCTCAGGGTCGTGAATTCCTAAGATTTCTAAAGCATAGTAAATACAACATAGTGGAGCAGCTTCACAAACAGCATGTAAAAATCTCGATCTTGGATCTTTTGATCAACTCAGAAATACACAGGAACGCCATGTTGAAAGTACTTAACCAAACTTTTGTCCATGATGATATCTCAACGCATAAATTGGACCGAATCGTATGCCACATAGCTACTGACAACTACATTACCTTCACTGATGATGAGATCCCAGAAGGAGGAATGGGGTCCATCAAGGCTTTAAATATCACGGTACACTGCCACAACCAAGTCTTACTGGGAGTTCTGATAGATAATGGGTCTGCACTGAACGTAATGCCTTTGGCTACACTATAAAGAATGCCCATTGATAGCTCACACATGAGAGCTTATCATAACATCGTCAGAGCATTTGACGAAACCCATAAGAACGTGATGGGAAAGTTAGAAATACCCTTGATGATCGGACTTGCTATTTACAACATTGACTTTGTAATAATGGACATCCACCCGACATACAATTGCTTACTAGGGAGACCTTGGATCCACACTGCAGGGGCAGTTCCTTCGTCCTTACATCAGAAGCTGAAATTCGTAATTGATGGAAGGTTGGTCAGCATCAGAGTTGAACAAGAAATCATAGCTTCTGTGACGACAGATACCCCATACATCGAAGTCAATGAAGACGCCTTAGAATGTTCCTTCAGGGCGTTAGAATTTATCAACGCAACCTATGTGGCTGAAGGAAGCATGATTCCTTGACCCACACTCTCATATTGCACTAAGATGACAGTAAGGCAAACCCTGGGAAGAGGAGCGAGAACCGGCAAAGGACTGGGAAAAAATCTGCAGGGACAAGTACGACCCATAACTCTTGAATGGAAGAGAGACTGTTTTGGGCTTGGGTTTAAGCCCACTTTCCAATAGCGTGGCCAAGAACTGAAAAAGAGGGCCGAGGTAAGGAAAACCAGATTGAGAAGAGGGGATGTCCCCGGAGAACGTATGTTCTTCCCTCCTTTGTAGAGCTCTTTCAAATTTGGAGGAGTGTATGACGTAGAGCAAGAACTGGCCAGCGCTATCGAGATCGAAAGGCTAGAAAAAAAAGAAGAGTGGATGGGAAAGACCCTGAAGGGACTGTCTATCAACATGGTTACTGGAGGCAACCAACCCGGAAAGTTTCTATATGGAATCCGTCTTTGTTTCCCCGGTGAAAGCTCGACAACTGGACAGTCGAAGATCTTCCCGTAATTTTTAGGGTCAATCCAAAGTAATGCCCGAGAATAATTTGTATTAGCATCTTCAAAGTATCTATTCAACCTTTTGTAAAACTCAATGATTATTCAGTCAATTAATGAAAGATACTTTTCCCTCAAATGATAATCACTTTCATTCTTCACATTTTTGCATTACAACATATTCTTTACATTCCAATATATCCGAACCAAATTTCATGCATATGTCACAATGATGCTAGCATAATTGTTCCTGAGGCCAGTTATAAGATAGATCTCGAACAACCATTGTGTCTGGAAGAAGTCAATGAGTGTGAAGATGAAGAAAACTGTGAAGTCCCTAATGAGCTATTGAGATTAGTGGAAAGAGATGAAAAACATATTCTACCCCCACAAAGAAGAAATAGAACTCGTGAATTTGGGGGAAATGGAATTGCAGAGGGAAATAAAAATTGGCACTTCTCTATCCGTAGAAATAAGGCTAGATTTGATAAGCTTGCTCTAAGAGTTTAAAGACATTTTCGCTTGGTCATATCAAGATATGCCGGGGATGAGCATTGATATAGTTGTCCACACGTTGCCCATTAGACCAGAATGCAATCCAGTTCAACAAAAACTCAGAAAAATGAAACCGGAGATGTTATTAAAGATTAAAGATGAGGTAACCAAACAGATCGATGCAGGTTTCCTTCAGGAGGTGAAATACCCCGAATGGGTAGCAAATATAGTTCCAGTACCTAAGAATGATGAGAAGGTCCGCATGTGTGTGGATTATCGAGATCTTAACAGGGCTAGCCCGAAAAAGAATTTTCCCTTACCTCATATAGACACTCTAGTAGACAATACTGCGGGGCATTCTTGGTTTTCCTTCATGGATGACTTCTCAGGGTATAACCAGATCAAAAGGAAGCTTAAGGATATGGAGAAAACAACGTTTATAACTGCGTGGGGAACTTTCTGTTACAAAGTGATGCCATTCGGGTTGAAAAATACTGGGGCAACCTATCAGAGAACCATGGTGACTCTCTTCCATGACATGATGCATAAGGAAATAAAAGTGTACGTAGATGACATGATTGCCAAGTCCCGAACGGAATAGGAACATGTGAAAAATTTGAGAAAATTGTTCCAAAGATTAAGGAAGTACCAACTAAATCTCAATCCAGCTAAATGCACTTTCGGAGTAAAATCAAGAAAACTATTGGGCTTTGTGGTAAGCCAGGAAGGAATTAAGATCGATCCAGATAAGGTCAAGGTAATTCAAGACCTTTATGTACCTCGTATACAGAAAGAGGTTCGAGTGTTCTTGGGAAGACTAAATTATTTATCGCGATTCATTTCGCAACTGACCGATAAGTGTGATCCAGTGTTCAAATTGCTCAAAAAGAATAATCCGGAGGTATGGAATAATGAATGCCAGGAGACTCTAGAAATCATCAAGAAATATCTGTCAAATGCCCCCATATTGGTAGCACCAGTACCAGGCAGACCACTAATTCTCTACCTAACGGTTTTCGAGAATTCAATGGGTTGTGTACTAGGGCAACATGATGAATCAAGAAGAAAGGAAAGAGCCGTCTATTACTTGAACAAGAAGTTTACCGACTGTGAGACTCGATACTCACCAATTCAAAAGCTGTGTTGTGCCTTATTTTGGGCAACCCGGAGACTCAGGCAGTACATGTTATACCATACCACATGGTTGATATCAAGATTGGATCCACTAGAATTTTTGATGGAGTCCCCTGCTCTGACTGGCAGACTGGCTAGATGGCAGATGTTGTTATCTGAGTTTGATATTGTCTGTGTGAGCCAAAAGGCAATAAAAAGAAGCGTCATAGCCGACTTTCTTGCAAGTCGTGCCTCAGAAGACTACAAAGGTTTGAACTTTAATTTTCCAGATGAGAATTTGATGTGCATCTCTATCGATGAAGAGAGCTCTAGGGGTAAAAAATCTTGGACCTTGTACTTTGATGGAGCCTCTAACGCTTTAGAAAATGGAATTGGGGCAGTGTTGATTTCCCCTAAGGAAATGTACTATCCTTTCACAAGCATATTAGAATTCTTTTACACCAACAATATGGCTAAATACGAAGCTTGTATTATGAGGTTAAAAGCAGCCATTGAAAGAAAGGTCAAGGCACTCAAAGTATACGGAGATTCCTCATTAGTAGTGTACCAACTAAAGGGAGAATGGGAGACGAAAGATTCAAAGCTAGTGGAATATCAAAATTTGGTCCTTGAACTGCTGAAAGAATTTGAGGATGCCACCTTCAAGTACCTCTCTCGAGAGGACAATCAGATGGAAGATGCTTTAGCTACCCTAGCAGCGATGTTTAAAGCTAATAAGAGAACAGACATTATGCCCATAATGATGCAAGTATACGAGACCCCAGCCCACTGCTATCACATAGAAGAAGAAATAGATGGCCATCTATGGTACTATGATATCTTACAGTACATGAGATACCAGATGTATCCTCCCAGCGCATCTGAAGTTGACAAGAGAACCATCAGAAGAATGGCAGCCGAATACTTGCTTGATGGGGAAATCCTATACAGAAGGGGGAGAGACCAAGTTTTACTGAGATGTGTAACTGCCAAAAAAGCAAAAAAATGTTATGGAAGAAGTGCATGGCAGAACGTGCAGAACACATGCAAATGGTTTGTCCATGGCTAGAAAGATTATGAGATATGAATACTATTGGGCCACGATGCAGACATATTACGTCAATTACGTGAGAAGATGCCATAAATGCCATATATATGCACATAAAATTCAAGCATCGCCTTCTCCTTTGCATGTCATGAGCTCACCCTGGCCATTCTCTATGTGGGGCATGGACTTCATTGGGGCAATCACACCAAAAGCTTCAAATGGGCATCGATTCATCTTAGTAGCAATCGATTACTTCACAAAATGGGTAGAGGCTGCTTCATATTCCAGTATCATAATATCCACAGTTTGCAGATTCATAAAGAGGAAAATAATATGTTGATATGGGTTGCCAGAAAGAATCATCGCGGACAATGCTACTAATCTAAACAACAAGATGATGGAGGAACTTTGTGTGCAGTTCAAGATAAAGCATGACAACTCTGTTACCTATCGCCCTAAAATGAATGGGGAAGTAGAGGCAACAAACAAGAACATCAAAAGGATTATTACGAAGGCTACAGAAACTTACCGGGATTGGCATGAGAAATTACCTTTCGCTCTTTATGGTTATAGAACGACTGTGCGAACATCGACAGGGGCAACGCCTTTCTCTCTGGTATATGGAACAGAGGCAGTCGTACCTATTGAGGTTGAAATTCCATCACTTCGAGTCTTGAAGAAAGTAGAATTGGATGAAGCAGAATGGATTCAATCTCGCCTCGATCAACTGAATCTTATTGAAGAGAAAAGGTTGAATTTTATATGTCACGGGCAGATGTACCAAAAGAGAATGATGAGAGCCCATTACAAGAAATTACACCCAAGAGAGTTCTGAGAAGGGGATATAGCACTTAAAAAGATTTTGCCAATCCAGAAGGACTTCCACGGAAAATGGATGCCCAATTGGGAGGTGCCCTACGTTGTCAAAAAGGTCTTCTCCGGGGGGGCCCAAACAAATTCAGACTCTGTCAAGAAATACTATGCCTAAAAAAGAAAAAGGAAAAAAAAAGAGGTTCAAGGTGAAAACCCGTAAAGGGCGCCTTGAAACCAATGAAGGATTTGAGTTGAAAACCCAAAAGGGCGGCTCAAATGTATTTTTGATGTGGAGGCATCCAACAAGTAACCTCCTCTAAAGACTAGTTGTTCGTGAATGACTTCACTTTTGCAAACAGCTCTGCCACCTTGAGATCTCCCAGACAAATGATTAACTCGGGACGTTAAATTAACTGATTCAGGAACACTTGTGCTAGAATTTGTTATGACATATTCTTTTGATTTCCAGAATCTTTGTTCAATTCTTTTACCATGACTTTGTGTAAAACTCAATTCAATCAATAAATTCCCTGATTATCATTTCAATTTTCAAAACATTCATTTTCACGCGCCATAAAAAGCATATGAATTCTAAACAAATGATTTTTTTGGTATTACTTTGCGATTAACCCATGAAAATATTGGAAATCCAAGGTCGTCCATCCGGTCGATATTTGCACTAGTTGAAGTGAGTGATTGATGAGAGGGCGAGACAAGAAATTACAAAAAGATTACGAATCAGACACTGAGTCAGGAAAAACGAAGACTTGACGAGGATAAAGAAAAAAGGGCCTGTGAAACCCTTAAAACCCAAAAACTCACCATACACACTCATGCATTCATCAAATAAGAGCATACACATACATTTACATCAAGTTTTGAAAACATGATGAGAAGAACTCATCCAACAAGGGAGAAGAAGTACATAATGAGAAGAATTTGTTCAACATTGGTTTAAGATTTCCAGTGGGGAGTTCATAATGAGAAGAACTCATCCAACAAGGGAGAAGAAGTTCATAATGAGAAGAACTTGTTCAACCTTAGTTCAAGATTTCCAGTGGAGAGTTCATAATGAGAAGAACTCATCCAACAGAGGTAAAATAAGTTCATAATGAGAAGAACTTGTTCAACCTTAGTTCAAGATTTCCAGTGGAGAGTTCATAATGAGAAGAACTCATCCAACAGAGGTAAAATAAGTTCATAATGAGAAGAATTTGTTCAACCTTGCATCAATATTTACAGCGGGGAGTTCATAATGAGAAGAACCCATCCGATGAGGGAGAATATGTTCATAATGAGAAGAATTTGTTCAACTTGGGTGATTCCATCACGGAAGGAAGTGGATTGATATCCCCCAACGAAGAGTTCATAATGAGAAGAACTCGTCCGATCAGAAGAAATTGGAACTCAAAATTTCACTGATGGACCAAACAGATGAAAATTGGTGCTTTCGTTTTTGCTCTATTCTTGTTTCACAACATCAAGCAAAGAGGGGCAGCTGTAATCCCTAATTTTCAAATCAGAAGTCAAATGCAGTTTACCCACTTCACCTATTCCCATCATCCCTTGATTCCTGCAGAGATATGCGGAAAATCACCGAAACATTTGTAATATTTTATGATTATATTATGTAAACATTTGGCTATAAAAGCCAAGAAAGATAATATGAAGGGATCGGTTTTTTTTTGTTTCCAGTAGAAATACAAAGCAGTTTTGCAAGGTAGTGGTTTTTTAGTTTTTATACTTTATTTCGAAACAACAACGTTCAATTTATTTTTTTATTTTATTTCGAAATAACAATAATATTTGATTTTTTCCGTTTAATTTCAGAATAATAAAAAACATAAATAATGTGTATTTTATAGTAAGAAAATAAAAGAAGTAGGAATCGAGGCTTACTTGAGCCAAAGGGGGCCTCGTCGGAGGTCGCCGGAATCCGGGAAAATCGAGCGATTTCGGGGTGTTTTCGGGTACTTTAAGGCTTTATTTGGTGGTTTTATTCCCAATGGGGGTTCCTAATGGGTAGATCTATTGTTTCGGGGCGATTTGAGTCGATTTTAGAATTTCCAACCACCGTGTACGGAGGCTGGAGTGGCGGTCGGCCGGTAGTCGAGGGTTGAGCAAGTTTGTCAACGGTAGAATGGTTGAGAGAGCTATCAAGAACTCTTTCCTTTTTTTGTGTTTTAGGTAAAAAAAAAAGTAAAGGTTAATATATGTAGGCTAGATTAATGGTAAAATTACATCTTAAATGCCTCTAATTTCCCCTTTTTTTACATTTTAGTCATTGTAAGGATCGAAATTGATGTTTAACCATTTCTCTATGCATGCTTTATTTTTCTGGTAAATTAACTATTTCAGTACCTTTAATTTTAGAGTGTTTTTACACTTTGGTCACTGCATCTTTTATTTCTATTTATTTTTTATTTTGGCATGTATTTTTATTTTATTTTGATTTAGTACTTATTAGTCTTAATGTAGTTACTGAATTTTATTTTCTTACATTTTGGTCCCTGTTTACTTTTTATTGAGTTACTTTCTTTTATTTTCTCGCAATTTAGTCATTATATTTAAATTTTATTATATTTAGATCTTTGTATTTTATTTTTCTTTATTATTTGTAATTTTTATTATTTTGTTTAATTTTAGTATTTATTTAATTTATTTTGTAATTTTATCTTAATTAGGATTAATATTCGAATCAAAATCATAAATTAGGATGACATTGTAGTTTAATTAGGGGCAATGCGAGTCGAGTTTTCGTATTATACCCCCGAATACTCGAATCAATTGTTCGGTTAAAATTAATTAATGATTGATATTTTCTAAAATTTTTAGTTTAATAAGTAGGTTAATCCCTTCACTTTAAAAACGTTCAATTTAGGTCTTTAGATTTTTAAATCTTTTAGAGCCCGTTATTTTAGTTCTCTGGTTTTTTAGTTCTCGAACTTCAATTAGACTTTAAATATTGACATAATTAAATAGGTTAAATAGAGCCTCCATTTTATCTTAGATTTTAAAGTAGTCTTTTAATTTAGGGGATAATTTGAGTCTGCCCTCGCGTAAACGATCGAGAGACCATCTCAGTTATTCGATTCAATAATTAATTAAAATTAAATAGGATTAATATTAGAACCTACATTTTAGATTTAAGCCCTTAGATTATTTAATTTTCATAATTTGACACCGTAGGTTAGAAAAGAGCCTTAATTTATTTTTAATATAATTAGGATTAAATAAAATTTTGCTTGATCGTATTATTTTTATAAATCTAAGGCACTGTTTACTTATTAAGGAATTAATAGTATATCTCTCGCGATCACGCTCAGGGGTTGACTACTGGTAATTCCCTAAATAAGTCGATATCCTTTTCAAAACCACATCATGTTTTAAAAAAAAAACGAGACAATGTTCGGTTATTAGGCACAATAACTGATCTCCCGCATTTACGCTCGGGGGCAAATGTTATCGGTCTCAATAAACGAATATCCTTTTCAAACTTTGCATCCTTAATGATTTTTAAATTAAATAAAGATCGAACTCAAAATTTTTGATTTTAAATATAGGGTAATCAACTAGGTACCAATTTTTGGGCGCTTGTGGGGGTGCTAATCCTTCCCCACGCGTAACTGACTCCCGAACCTGATTTTTGGATTTTTCGCAGACCTAAAGCTCGATATTTTATTAAAATGAAATGTTTTATTAAAATCACCCGATTTTTACGGTGTTTCAATCTCACTTTAAATGATTGGTGGCGATTCCTCACATTTTTAAACGATTTTCAAAAAGAAAATCTCGAGTCGGTATCGACCTTTCCCCGCCTGGGCGAAAAACGGTGTCGACATTTGCCACGAATGAAGGCATTCTTTATTCAAGGAAAAAATCAACTTTCATGTATACATTATTGTGAAGTTTTATAATATTAAAAAAATAAATAACTATTTATTTTTTATTTATCTTTTTGTATGTATTTACTACGTTTATTTTTAATTTTATAAGTCTTATAATTATCATTTATCCTTATATTGTAAATACATATTTAAAGTTAATGAAAAATAATAATAAAGAGATATATTGCCTAGTCTTTTCTGTTTTTCTCTACTCTTTTATTTCTTTATATTTGATTAAATTTCTTTTAGTTTTACAACATGTAATTATCTTGTTTAAGAGTAGTAGTTCATTTACATCAAATGTTAAATTTCCATCTAATCTAAGATTATTTACTTATCCAAATTTATACCGTAAATACGTGATTCAAATAAATGAGAATGTATTATATAGGTTCCTCTTTACTTTCTTTTTGAGCTAAGCTAATTATATGAATGATTATTTTTTTATCATTAATTTTGAAAAAGTTATATTTCGATCACTTATTTTATTGTTCTATTAAATTTTAATCACTTACGTTATCAATTATTATATTTTATCCATTGAACGTTTAATTCATGTTAGTTTGATGACATAACACATTACGGAAAAAAAGGTTAAATTTTAATTTGAACTTTGGACTTTAGATTAATATTAAAATAATATTAAACTTTGATTAAAATATCATTCTTACCTTTAAACTTTAGATAAATTATCAATTTAACCTTTGAATTCGACCAAAACTTTCAGTGGTTGGCCATCATTCACCGTCATCGTTATCAGTTACCATTGCTGCCAACAGTTGTTGCAGATCAAAATTTTTAATTCACTATTTTTTGTTATTTAAACATTAATTTAGTGTCTGTTTCACTAAAAAAACTTCAAACTCGATAAATTTAATATAAAGTCCTTCATTTTTTAAAATTAAATATCATTTATATTATTTTTATCCTAAAACCCTTTTATTTAAATCGGATACAATCTCACAATGAGTTTTAAGTATATTAATCCAATTTTATTGATATTTCTTTTTTGATAAATTATTTTAAATCCATTTTCTAATTTACATATAATATTATTTGTTCAAAATTAAATATTTATATTTAGGTATGTAATTCCATTGATAAGAAGATATATATATATAACAAAACGACTATTTAAGATTTATTTATCTTTATAAATGAGTTACTCCGTTTTACTAAGTTTGTTTCATGAGTTTACATGCATTAATCGTATGTGATTTTGCTTGTCGCCTTATTGCAGTTTGCAGGCTGCAATTTTAGGAGTCAGGCAGTGGGGATCTGGCACGGGTGCTGGCGAGATGGATTCTTTTATTCATGGTGTTGCTCGGGAGTCTCGGGGTTATCTCATTTGCTCTTACGTGTGGCAGCTACTGGTCTCCTCTGCTGGAAGGTCTTGGGCACATAGAGTATGGAGTTGGAGTGTTGTTTTGCTTCTTTGGAGTTTTGTGTGTGTGCTCCTTTTTAAGGCAGTACAAAATTGGGGTTTGGCTCTGAGCCCCATTTGTGTGTGTGCTTTGTTCGATTGTGGCTTTGTATTCTTGATCTATTGTTGGTTTTCTTTCATGGCAACTCATTGTGCACACTTTTTCCTCCATTTAGGTTTAGAGAGGGTTTTTTTTATCAAGGCTTGTGATGTTGTTTAGTTTTGTATTCTATACATCTTGAATACAAAATCCCTTTAAAAAAAACGTATGACGTATTTTATTAATGAGCGCTTGCATAGTGTAAGAGATACCGAATTAGGATGATTGATATGAAAAAGTACATATCGTATATTCTTCAACTTACTTTTTTATTTTTTACATTTCCGATAACATTTTTCTTTAATGGCTACTTTTTCTTATACATCCTTTTTTTTTACATCCACTTATATTGACTAAAGCATGCTACACATGGCCAAGCATGTCCTGCAACTCTCACTGCTCTTCCTCATATATATAATATTTATATCCAAATATATTCTTGATTTTGTATTCATAAGGAAAGACATTTCTTTAAAGAAAAGACTTAAAAAAAGTGTTATTATATAAATGTGTTTTCGTACTATGTGACAAAAGTATATATTATTCTAAAAAGTTAAATTGTTTAAGTACTATTTTAATTAAAAATAAAAGAATAATATTTTAATAATTTAACCCTTTTAACCGTTCATTGCATTTTTCAACTAAAATAGAATAATACTATTGAAATTGAACTGTATAACTAAAATAGTTCTAAAAAGACATGATCTCAATCGGATATTTGACATATCCTCTATTCTCACAAATAAAAACAAAATCCAAAATTTATTTCATTCGCCATTAAACACAAAGTATGAGTGAATAAAATATTTTTCAAAAGTATCAATACATGACATGAATAGTATTGAGTTCTCTTAAATTTAATATCATTACCAAGTTGATAATGATCCCTTATTGCCTCATGTAGCACCCACAAAACAAGATAGGAAATGCTAGCCTAGCCCACTGGGAAGGACTCCATCCAAATTAAATATTTAAGATATATATTCAAGTTTATGTTTGAAAAAGTAAAAATAGTTCGAGTTCCGAATATGTTAAATTTAACTATTCTAAAGATTATTCGAGTAATTCGTGAGTTTAATAAAAAAATTAATGATATATATCATTTAAATTAATATTAAAATTGAACTCAAACTCAAGTTCAAGCACTAACTAGTTAAATTTTAAGTTGAACACGGGATTTGAATTGATTTAAATCAAATAAATAATTAAATTGTGTGAGATTCAGTATTATTAATTTAACTTAAAATTAAATTAGCCACGAGATTGATAAAACTAATAAAACTAGTATATAGTTTTATAACCCTTAACAATTATATTGAATTGATTTTGTGTCATACTTCATCTGTAGATGAATCCAAATCGTTACCAGCCGTAATTCACATATTAAAATATTTTGTTAAAATCAGGAGTAAAAACGTCAATAGATGTAAAACACACACATATATAGACCCTAATCTAAATGACACAAAAATTAGTAATACTTTACATGAACCCCGTCAAAACCTGATTCTATCGGTCCCAAGTATAATCTCCGATAAAACTATATCAGTTTATGGTTTTGGAAAGGGGGGAAATGAAGTAAAATATCTGATTCAATTGTCATGAAATGAAGAAAAAGTAGGGCTATAAACTACGTTGGCTGAGGCCGTGGGCTGGTTCCTGTAAATTCCTGGCGTTCAGGTCCATTGGGTTAAAAGTTATCAGCGGAGGAGAGATGGTGGTTTCAAAAGCAGATGAATGAAAAATATGGAATTCAGCAATGGCATGGATGGAAGCAGACATGTGGAGCCAAAGATGCAGTTTTTTTATAATAAATAAAAAAGTATTGGGTGGTTGAGCGGATTGCAGGAGCCATGGCTTTTGATGATATCTATATGAAGAATAAGGAAGCAGTGTCCAGAACTCGAATATCAAACACACTAACCCCCAAATAAGAAACGACTCGTCCTTTTTGCAGTGTTCCATGTTTGGTCCTGGAGAATTTTTGGGAGAAAACCCCCACCCTCAATTGGAATCCATCTCTTGCAAAAGTATTATAAACCACATGTGTCTCTCTCCTTTTTATTTGGAAGCTTCTCTCTTCAATGCAACATTCATGAACATACACGATCAATTTTATATCCTCCACAAATTGTTGGAAAATGTGGTCATGAATTATTATTTTTACATAGCTTTGAGAATTCGAAATAAATTAAAATAATAATTAAAATTTAAAAGATATTATTTTATAAAAATTCATCTAAATCTGATTTAATATGAATTGAATGTACGGAGTTGGATGGAGAATCCAACCCCAGTAAGCAGGCTAGGCTACATTGTTAATAATAGAAGGTGATGCCACAACCGTACCAATAATGTTGTACCAGTAAATTATTCAACCCATTTGGAGGAAACATGAATGTAATGGGATTTCAATTTCGTCAATTCCCATAATAATATTATTCATACATTACTTCATCAAAAACGAATTATTATTCATACATTGCATTCTTCCATAACTATGATTTGACACAACGTGCCATCTTGGAACTTCTTCTACCCTCCTAGCTCTTACTATACCTTTTAAATAATTGGATTCCATATACCACACCTTCCATTTTTCTCACTAATTTTGCTACAATTTTCATCCATTATAGTCAAAAACAAAATCACCAAACGCCTCCCTCTACTTAGAGGTGGCCAATTAAATCGAGCTAAGTTTGGATCTCATCTAGTCTTAATATATTTATTAAAAAATAATTTTAATTGTATAACTATTTTTATATTTTTTATTCAAATATCTCCTACTTTTCTTAATTATCGTGTACCATATACTTGTTTTAGTTTTATAAAGATTAATAGCATAAAAATATTATCGTGCAACACATGTACTATTATAATGTTATGATGATCTAACAACTTTTCATAATTATATATATATTATCAAAATCCAAGAAGGAAGTTGGAAAACATTTGCCATTTTTTGCATGTATTTTTAGTACAATGATTGAAGGAATGGAGGGGTATTTGAAGAATTTGATGAAAGCTTGCCTTTAACATGTATAATTATAATTAATAACAAATATTATGATATGAA
Source organism: Hibiscus syriacus (assembly GCF_006381635.1). NCBI lineage: Eukaryota > Viridiplantae > Streptophyta > Magnoliopsida > Malvales > Malvaceae > Hibiscus > Hibiscus syriacus. Next base: position 758,405 of record NW_024062735.1, on the reverse strand, counting down.
ACTCAATGCACGGCCTTTTTTATTTTCTCATTTCTTCCACAATTCCTCTGTTCTGAATCTGCAACTCGGAAACCTTTTGTTTTTAATAGTTAAACATCGATGTATTAGAACAATATGACATTACCTTTTAAATATTTTTCAATTATTATTATATATTTTTATCATATTATATGTTAATTCATAAGATTGAATCTTTATATACAATGATTTAATATTTCTTTACTAATATGTACAACCAATCCGTACATCACGACAATAAAAAAATAATTATATATATATATATATTAAATGATAAAATATTTTCAAGTGCACACAACTTAATCTTAAATGATTATTGTCGTTGAAATTTGATTATACTGTACTCAAATAAAGATGAACGAGCATGTGACTTCCTAGGCATTGAACAAGGATTTTGCGTATATGCCATGCTTATTCACCAATCCCTCCCTTTAAAATTTAAAACATATATTTTATAATATTTTCTCATTTTTTCAACATTACGATCCCTTTAAAATTTAAAACGTTTTCTAATAGTTTGATTGAATACCAAATATGGAATTTGGTCAAGTTGTTGAGGACTTGAGGCTCATCCATTATTAACTTTGATTCCTCTCCAATACAAATTCTTCTTTAATATGTTTCCCCCTCAACCAGGGACAACATGTTAGATTTATTAAATTAAATTAAAATTATAACTAAATTGATAGACTGTATAATTCTTTTAACAACTGATAATTTAATTGGCAACGCTTAAATAATTAAGTGATTTGATTGACAAAAGTGAAAGACCAGTGATTAAAATGAAATCCACCCATAAGTAAATGGTCATTGGTGTGTTATATACCCTAAAAGTTTTCATCATTTATGATGTGGTGTATAAAAGATAATATATATGTATATGGTAGCAAAAGTACCACGGTCAAGTTACAAACACAAATTCTAATTGTCCATTGAAATTACCATTATTTTATTGTCTTACCATTGCTGAATTTTGATGCCACCGGCAAATCTATAAATGTGTTACATTTTAAAATATAAAATAATGTATTAATCGAATATTAATTTTTTTCTTAACAGTAAAATTCATTTTTTTTTTATAACAAAATGAAATGAATAATACAAGTCCACTACACGTTTAGTATACTAGACTAAGAAATACCTATACAAATGAAACGTAGACCAACACCAACATGACGCAATAATAATAAGCCAACAACGAAACAAAACAAATGGAATTACCACCTATACAACAGCCTCCAACGGCACTGTTAATTAAATTAACATTGTTATTATTATAATAATTCATAAAATATTAATTTAAATATGTTTTTTTTAATTTAAGATTTAAAAGTTATAAGTAATTTAAATTTTCACATTAAAATAATTTAATGTACAATATAATTATTTAGATATAGTAACTAGAATATGGTTAATAGTAGACAAACACACAAATTATTGTAGTCTATTGGAATTCTTATTTGCAATTATTATATCCACGGTTTCAGCATTTTCGTACTGGTAGGGTGATGGGCAGAAGGAAGGTATTCTTCTAAAAAACACTTGTTATTACATTTTAATAAAAACAACTGTCTCTTAAATTAATTAAATAAGCAATGTTTACATTAAAATACAGGTCTTTTAATTCAAACATTTTCATTTTTTTCTTCAATTTACACTCTATTAATATATAAATTTGTATATATAATTTCCAAAATATATATATTTTTAATGGAAAAACTTCAAAATACAAGCTTAATAATAATATATATAAAAGTTTCTTACATATATAATCTATTTTTTTATTTAATTATATGGTTTTTCCTTTGTGTTTTTCTTTTTCTCATTGTTATGTCAGCCCTCTCCTCTTTCACTGATTTTTTCAATTACACTTACAAGTTGTCTTCCCCAACTTCTCTCATTAAAACAGTCTCTCTTCAGCCCCATTCTCTTTCACTCTCTCTTTTTCTCTTTATTGTATAATGAACAAAATGCTCTTACCCACAAGCCACTGATAAACCCTTTTTCACACAAAGCTTTCCCCTTGATGAATTGAGTGGTTTTCTCTCTCTCTCTCGAGGTTTTATAATTACCTCAACCTTTTTAGCCCCCCTCTGATATGAAATGGAAGAAAATCTCGACTGTTCAGACTCAAATATTCTCTGTTCAGACACCACGAGCTCTTGCTTGGATGAGTTTGGGGTTTCCACTGCTTGTGACCACCACCTTAAAATTCAAGTATTTAATCAACAAGACAACTTTTTTATAAACAACAGATCAACTCCTTTGGTGGGCTGTTCCGATTTTGGAATTCAGGGTGATGATAGAATCAAAGACATGGTTGAAAAAGAGGTGCAGCATTTGCCTGAAGATGATTATCTCAAGAGACTGAGAAGTGGGGATTTGAACTTGAGTGTTAGGAGAGAGGCTCTTGATTGGATTTTGAAGGTCTGTTTGTTTGGGGTTTTTTTTTTTTGATCCATTTCATCACATTGTTTTTTTTATGATCAAGTTTTATTCTTGGATCAAACAATTTCCAACCCATCATAAATTTTTGTTTTAAAGTTCTATTTCTTAGTTAGCTTCTGTTTTTACTTTTGTCGTTAATGGAAACCAGAAATCAGAATTGTGTTTTCTTTTCTGTGATTCCGCTTGTCATTCTGTATCTTTTATAATGCCTAATTGGACTATGATAATGTGTCAATGAATGATGATCTCACAGTTGATTATGAAAAAAAAAGATCATCTTTGATTTGATTTTTTTTTCATTTGTGATCAAACAGGCTTCTGCTTATTACCATTTTGGACCTGTGAGTTTTTGCCTATCCATTAATTACTTGGATCGGTTCCTATCAGTTTATGACTTACCTGTAAGTTCATCAACTTTGATTCCTTCTTTTTTCTTACATCATAAATCACAGCCACTGATCTTTGTCTTGAATCCTTGGTTTTGTTTTCTGTGTTTCGGGATAAACATTACACAGAGAGGTAAAACATGGACAATACAATTGCTGGCTGTTGCTTGTCTATCAATTGCAGCCAAAATGGAGGAGACAAAGGTGCCTCAAGCATCAGATTTGCAGATGGGAGAACCGAAGTTTGTGTTTGAAGCTAAAACAATATACAGAATGGAGGTTTTGGTTTTAAGCACATTGAAGTGGAGAATGCAAGCCATTACTCCTTGTTCTTTCATTGACTACTTCCTGTGTAGAATCTGCAATGATCAATATCCATCATCAAGTTCAATGTGCAGATCATTACAAATGATATTGAACACAGTCAAAGGTTGCTTTCTATCTCAATGTCCGAATTAATCTTATCTGTCTGATTTTCATTGTACAGGATTAATGGGTGTTGGTGGGGGGGGGGGGGGAATGGATGCAGGTATTGACTTCTTGGAATTCAGGCCATCTGAAATAGCAGCAGCAGTGGCAATTTCTGTTTCGGGAGATATGCAAACAGTAGCCATTGACAAGGCAATTTCATCTTTCACCTATGTAGAAAAGGTAAAAAAAAAGCAGTAAAAAATAACAAAAACAAAGATCTTGGCATTGTTCATTTTTTACTATTTTGATGATTCAGTAAAAAGGATGTGGATGTGGGATTATTATTTTTTTTGCAGGGTAGAGTACTGAAATGTGTTGAACTCATGAAAAAGTTGTTCATTAATGGGGCTGCTACCGCTGCTGTGACAACTCAACAACGCTCATCAGCTTCTTCCACTGTGCCCCAAAGCCCCATTGGGGTGTTGGATGCAGCCTCATGCATGAGCTATAAAAGTGGTGAAATAACAGTTGATCCGAATGCCAATCTTTCAAAGGAGGAAACACGGCAACGACAATGACGACTACGACAACAAAAAAGCTTCACAATCACAAGATGATTTCAAGTGACCTTACCCTTTTCCTCCATTTTTTTTAAATAATTAGGTCCAAAATCAATTTGGTTGAATGGGAACTTTGGTGTGGTTTTGGAGCTCTGAAAGAGAAATGGGGAAAATACAAAAAGAAAAAAAAAAGGATTTCCATGTTGTTCAATGCTAAAAGCATGAAAAGGTTGTCACCAGCTGTTTATATAAATCAAGATGGCCTCAAATTACAGCTATTGGTTTCACAGGCAGAAGAAGTGAATTGAATGTTGGCGTTTTAGTTTTTACATTTATTTTAATTACTACAGTATTATTATTATTTTTGGAAACAGCTCCTGGATAACTCAAAATGTATTAGTAATAGATAATTAATTGTCCAAAAAAGGCCTTGTAATTACAAATATGCCCCCATTTCAATTTTAGCTGCCCCAACTGTGCTTACTTTCAAGCAGGAGACGGTGCCGTTTCTTCGTTGGATATTGGGATCACAAAGGGCCATGATTTGGTCCCATCCAACACCTTTCGCTTTAGTTCAATTGGAGTTTTGAGTTTGGTGTCTGAATTCTGAAACGATAAAGGAAGAAGGGAGAAATCCAAAAGCCATACAGTAGATAAAAAAGAAAGCCATTAATGGATAAATTAAAAGAAGCCTTTATTTATTTGCAAAAAAAAAAGTAAGCTATTTAAATATTGCACAGATCTTTATACATGGAGAATTTGTTTGTCTCATTGACTGTAATATATTACCTACTGACAGTATATTTTTATATTCAATTTTCGTTATTAAAAACACTTACATTTGATTCTGTTGCATTAAAAACAGTACTACATACATGGTTTCAATTATAATTTAACTCAATCAATTTATGTACATTAAGTTGCGCCTCAATTTTTAAACTTTATTTAGGGAATCACTATGGTTTGTTTCCATACATATATATAATTATCGTATCACACAAACAGAAAAAAAAACAATACCAATAATCTCCATGTGCTTAATGGCAGGATTAAATTGGGTTAGTAGCATAAAATTATATATATATATATATATAACACTATTTTTTTATGCATAAAATTCAAACTTAAATCTTATACCCACACAACATGGGTTAAAATAGAGATAATATCAGGAACTCCGAAAGCTGTCCTCTGAGATTCTGATGTACTTTTTTTTTGGGGAAAAAATCATGAAACTTCCATCCAATGAGTGCAGCCTTTTACCTCAAAAGTGAAACTAAAAAAGCAGCCACGCCTTAAAAAATCCAACAGGCGACAGAGAGTTAAAACAGTAAAATTGTAGAGGGATTATAAAACACAGCTAAGCATGGTGAATTAGGCTAATATATTAGACAAAAATACATAAAAGAAGAGGAAACCCTAAATTTGTAAATGACAATGCCATTAAAGGCAGGGATCCCAATGGCATAAACATCACCTTTTTCTTTTCATCTCTCTGTCTGCAATAGAAGACATTTGAAAGGGAGGGGAGAATACCAACAGAATAAGTAAATGACATACGACTGTCTCCACACTGTTAAAAACTAATGAATATCTGTTTAGTGTGCAGCAAAAGATATAATCAATATGGCCAGCTCATTCTTAAAATTGCAGTTCTTCATTTTCTTCTAATTATGGTTTTCTGTTTACTTTTCTTTTCTGAGCTCTGCAGATTGCCAGTCTCAGTGCAAAAACTGGATTGAGTTGGTAGAAGAAGACTAGAAGAGTGTCACAGTCTCTAAAATTTTCTTTTCTGATTATATTAAGATGAAATTATATCGAAATTACACAAGAATAGCGTGCCGGATGTAAATGAGATTTTGTAATTATCAAGAAAATGAATGTGGAGGTGATGATGAGAAAGAGAAATGTAAGAGCCAAAGAGAGCAACGCGAAAACCGACAAGGAATAAGAAGAATAAATGAATTAAAAGGTTAACATAGAAATAGAAATTAGTGTCTGCATGGCGGAGAGATGGGTAGAAGGGTTTTGTTCATAGCAGAAGCACTAAGCATCGATTCCTTTATTTGTCATATTCTATTCTGCCATATATATATGCTGCCCTTTATTCATCTCTCTCTAATTCTTTTTTCAATAAAGAAATTTGGATTACATTATATATACATTCATGCATGTCTCTTTCTTTTCTGGGATTTTAAAATCATTCTCAAGTGACTGTACATCAAATCTCAATATAGTTTTAAAAAATACTTATATTTATTATCTAATTGAAACATTAATACTACTAACTCAATATAGTTTAAATAAACCTTGTGAACACCAACTTTGTTCATTCTAAGCCTGAGCCCACCGACCCTAAAGCCTAACATAGAAAAAACCAAACCTAACAAAACACTAACTCAAACCCAATTGAAACCCTAAATCAAACCTATCCCACCATCAAGACCAAATCTAACCTAAACATTGAACTCTACCCAAATCCAACCCTTAACTAACAGAGCCCTTCAAACCCAAAGAAACTCATTCTTTCCCAAAAACCCACCACTCCTTATCCTTGTCTTCTTATCACCGACCTTATTTTCAGCCGACATATCCAATCTCTTATCCTCACTCGAAGTTTAATCTTATAAACATACAAAAATCTGGCATCAATAAAAAAGTTTACAGATTTAATAATCAACATCCTTTTCATCAACACTCAAAAGGAATTAAACTATGACAAATTAATGGACAGTACCACACAAAAAACTTGTAGATTTGGTAAATCAGGGTGAGTTGATTGAAAGCGTTATTAGAAGTGAAAAGCTTGATAGTATTGAGATTGTGAGGAGCACAATGTTCACCACAAAGAGACAAAACGAACTCAACATGGTTGAGACATATGTATTATTCCATGCCAAACATGCCAGAAATGAATCAAGGCCTTTAAGGCAAAAGCCTCAGTTCACAACGATTCATGTTTTATATGAGGAATTGTACGCAGAGTAGTTGAAAAGATAATTGGTGGCCACATGATATATTTCATCGGTGCAACCTTCATACTTAAAATGGTATGATGCTAATGCTCATTATGAGTACCATGTTGAAACTCGGGACCATTTAATTAAGAATTGTACTATTTTCAAGAGAACGGTTCAAAAATTATTAAACGATAGTGTGCTAAATTTTCATGCTCCAGAAGAACTAAACATTGTGAATAAACCATTGTCAGCCTATTAGAAAACTCGTTGATACTGATGTATATAAGGCTGTCATAGTTGAGTCCTTAAGTCATTGTAGAAGTTTTTACGTCATTAAATAATCTTTTAATATCATTTTTTTTCTCATGCATTTCATCCAAACACATTTCTTTCCCATCATTTGTTGTGTTTATCCCATTGTTCTTCCCCTTTTCAATCTTATGGTGATTCAAAATTAACTATGTGAACATTTTTTGTTATAAAATTCAATCTTGGGTAGCTCCTTAATCTTCTGTTCAAATCGGTAAAAGCGAGAGAGTATTGGACAACCTTGGTGAATAATTAGCATCACATTGTTAATATGAACATAAACAGATGGGAAAAAAAGAAAAATAAATATTATTGTGCAGTAGTGATTTCGAAATGGTTTTCTGAATAAATTAAGTGGTTGATTCTTAGAATTTCTCTCTTTTAGGACATTCTTGCAACAATATATGTGTATCAGATGATAACTGATACTTTTTTTTTTCATTTTCTCTTCAAAAAAAAATTAAATAGCCACTTTTCTTTGTAGATTTTAATTTTAATCACTTAAAGTAAATAAACAAACAATCTTAACCATATGTGCATATATGCATTTTTCCTTTTGTTAGTATATTATATATACGATTCATCGTTTTATATTCATATATTTATATATAAGTTATTAATAATGAACAAAATGAGAAGCCATCTTGTTTGTTTTCTGAAAGCACGATGAAGAATTTCCATGTTTAGTACTTATAATTGACTAGACGAAACCCAAACAGAAAAATATCATGTTATAGTATACAATGTGATGAATTAATTCAGGAGAATCGAATCCAGTGTTTTGACCAGTCAGAGTGATACAGAGAATTCAATCCCTTTTATTAATCGTATCATCCACACATGACAGAAACCTTGTTTAATGAGTTCTACTCACGCTGCCATGTGCATTCACTGACACCTTCCTTTTATTTTATGTAATTAATAGGAGCTTGTGAATATTTCTCTTGTTTTTCAAAATACGAATCATGAATCTATTGAATGGTTTTAGTGAATGTTTTATTTAAAAGTTACGGATTTAAACAGTTACGTATATAAGTTATATATACATTGTCAATAAATTAAAAAAATATTTTAAACAAATTCTATTTTATTAAAAAAAATGAAAAAACAAGCACCAAATTGAAATCTAAACATAGTAAGTGACCTGTCTAAAGAGTAAAAGACCATGGCAAAGCCCACAAGTAAACAGATAGAGCCTTCAATTTCTTCTGGTTTGAAATATGTTTTTCTTTGCAGGCCCACCAGAAGTACCATCGGTTGTTGTTTGAACTCAACGTCTAGCTTTCTATATTTAACTAGAGCCCAAACCAAGAATAAAGACGATGAAGCATTTCGAGTAACATTGGTAAGAAGAAGATGATCCATCACCATCTGCATGCAATTAATCTTTGACCAAGATTCCCATGTGCAACCAAATGTTATTACACATTAAAAAGAACTTGCAATTTCCTTATGCAGCTTTTGACAGATACAGACATATATCACTGTGGTTTTAATTTGATATCCCTAATCAAGCAAAGTATCCTGAAACAAGTGCATGTCTTGTTGGTAAGCTTTGGACACTGAAGCAAGCAAATTATTGCAAGGTAAACTCCAAACATCAAACCATATTTAAACTGGTAATAGTGAAAGGGCCCCCAAAAATGAACATATCCCCCATCTGAAAATCTTGCCTTATACGAAGAATCAGGTCCCTCTTTTTACCTGCAAAATGCCAATGTGGTTGAGTTCTGACATAACAGCTCATATTTGAATACGACGCCGTGTTAGTGATTAATTAGGTGATCGCCAATGGCAGTGTAGTTTTTGTTGTATTTGTGTTTTAAAAAATGAGACATGGCATACATGCATGAATTGTCATGCCTGCAGAGAAACAAGACAAGACCTGTGTTATATATCAGCTTGGAGCCAACAATCACTGCGATCTATTCCTTTCGAGGTTGTTTTTTTGTTTGGGTTTGCTGCTGGGAGAGCCCACATGCATTCTCTGGAAGGTTTAAGAAAAGAAAAAAAAAAGAGAAGAGGAAAGAAGGATGGAAAATGGGGGAAAAGCCACACAAAACTGGATTTTAGTCATATGGTAGGAAAATAAAACTACAGCTTATATCATCCGGCTAGGTTTATCAAAGGTGGACTTGATCAATGGAAGCTTGCATGCAATTGGTAACAGAAAGGAGTCCTCAGAGATCATAAACCTTCGTTTGTTTCGAAAATTTCAGACAAAAGAAAAAACCCAGGTCCTTGATCAATTTCGAGATCAAGTGAACTCGCAGAATTGCATCCATAATAATACTTCAATTTCAAAGTACGTAGATTTAAGAAATTAAGTGAGTGGGTAGCTGAGGATTTGTTAAACAAAAAGTTTGGTCAGAAGAAAGTGAAAGGCTCACACGAAATGTCATTAGCTCATAAATATAGAGCCACTCACATATTTAAGTTAATGGGGAATGTTTGTCTCCAAACTCCAAAGGAAAATCATCATTGACCCTTTCGATCTTGTTTTATTTCTCAGTATATGGTTCTTACTCGTGAAAGCTTGCATGTCTCCAATTCGCCTCAATGCACACATTAAAATAGAGTGTTAAAATATAGTGTTTAGATGAAACATAAAAGGAAATATATTAGAACTAAATTTGATATTAAGTAGCCATTACATTAACTGATAATCTAATATAATTCGAAGTTAACAGTACTATTAATTAATAATAATCCATCCCCAACTTCATAATTACTCTCATAGCGCCAAATGCTAGATTACAACCAAAGGAAAATCCCCCACACGCTGTTTCTAGGGTTTCTTACCAAGAGTGTGCTTGTTATTATGCATCCAAACTTTGAAGACTTGCCTTTTTATGCCATATTCATTGCAGAACTGTTGAACCACCGGTTCATCGTGTTTCTGAATTCGCCACCCTAACCGCTCGGCTAACTCGAACATTTTCATCTTTTGTTCTTGTGTGAACTTTGTTCGGAATCTCTTCCTCGAGCTCCCGTGATTGGAAGCATCCTCTTGATCTTCCCTGCTATGTCCTCCTCCGCCACCTGAAGTCGACGGTAAAGCTAATAGCCTTTGCTGTCCCGTCACGTGGAGGTACCCTGTCGGCGCTCTAAAGAAGGGTGTGAACTGCGGTGGCTGGTGGAAGTAGAGGTCCGTTGTGGGGAAGGTGTTTGGAGAACCTGGTTCCGTTTCCTTACGGTGGAAGTTACGGTGGCAGTTACAAGCTGCACATTTCAGAGCGTTAAGGGTACCTTCGGTTCCAGCCGGCATGAACTCACCGCACCCATCGAGGGCGTGGCCGCCGATCCCCACCGCGTGGTTCTTCAAACACTCTCTATACCTTGGCTGCGTTTGCTGCAGCTGGTGACCAGTTGGAGTTATTGAACCCGGTTCAACGCCTAACATTTTGACTCCAGTTGAGTTTGCTAGCGAGTTATAACTCGGTGCCAAACCCATCTCTTCTTCTTGTTCGTCTTGATCCTCGAACTCCATTTCTTCCAACCAAAGCAAATTACCCTAAAAGAAAAGGTTCAAATACAAGAAAATTAACGCTTTGTTTTGGATTTCCCTTCACTTTTTCTCTCTTCCTATCTGCAAGGGAAGCTTTTTCTTTTTATGTTTTCCCGAAGGGACCTTGAAATCAACTCCCTTAATAGCTGCTGCTTTCTTGTTTAGGCTCTGGGTTTTTACTGCAGTATAAATAATTGGGCTGGTTTTAACTTCATATTTTTTCCCCTCTTGACTGTTCAGTAAAAATACTAAAAACCGAGTTTTTACAGTGAAGATAGCAGGTTTGGGGTTGCCCACTGTAGGGTAAACTCTACACAGCGGACAAAAGAAAGGAATTCAAAGTTTCACGCGCATATCCCCACACTGAAACTTCATTTGCATTAGGGATGATAACCCTAAGCAGCTTTATTTTAAGCGCAAATTCGTGTCGGTCCGGTTCAAGTTTTAAAATAAGAGTGAAACTTTTGAAGTTCTTTTGGTGACAGATCGTCTCTCGAGAGAAATATAGTGCGTTTGGAGGCTGATGTTCTTGTGTAATTTAAGTGCGAACCAAAATCCAGCCGGCCGTCCTGACCCAATCCATTATTATTTGCCGATTGACTATCCCATGGTCTAATGGGGGCTATACTTGCACGCGCTCATGGGACGGTGGGACCTATAGGTGAGGTCAGGTGGCGCGTAACGTGGTAGTACGGATGAGATAAGAAGATAGGGACACGGAATTACTTGCGGATGCAATAAATTAAAACCAAATCTTGGGATTACGTCTTACGTGCGCTAATGCTTTCCGACATTTGTGACGCGCGCTTGGCGTCAACATCCAATTAATGTTTCCCCTGTGTTCTGTAAGAGAGAGAGAAAAGACCAGATTAGGGAAAATTACGAATTCCCTGTTACAATTAATGTTTTCTTGTGATTCGCGTGGTGGGCACTTGCTTTGAAACTCGTAAGAGCGGCGGTGACCCTTTGGATCTTTTATTTCTTATAAAATCATCCTCGTCTCCATTGTTTTTCTTTTACATCAATAATCATTCAAATTCAACAATGTATCAGTTTAAAATCATTCAAAATAACATCAGTAATCATCCTCGTCTCATTGTTTTTGGGATATTTAACTTAGCCAAGATTTAAAGTTTGCTTTAATTACGAATATCGATTTTATAAATTATTTATTAAAATAATACTTATTTCTAATTATTTATCAAATAAACACTCATTTTTTACGTATAGTAAAAATAAATCAAATCAAATCAATCTTTTAAAAAATATAATTAATTAGATGTATTTTCATCCTACATCATAATTTAATCAATAGATAACTTGAATTTTATTGGTTGATGTGAAAGATGTACTTAGATAAGCACACCTTTTAAGAGTTTAGAAAAAATTATGTGATACTTTTATGGTAAATTTAAGGAAATTGGTTAAAAATTAGGAAATTATGGATGATATACGATTATTTAGGCATTTTAGGGTGAAATCTACAATGATTTTAGGAATTACGAAGGACAACATTTTACCTAATGTTGTTGTCAGCTAGCGTTGACATTTTTGGAGTTGATGGTTGTTTTCATGTAGTTTGGTTTGATTATAACTTTTATTTACTATGCATGGATCAAATTGAAAGAAAAATAAATTTGTAAAGATTAAAATAAAAAAAGTTTTAAATGATAGGAACCAAAATATAAATATATGAATTTTAAAGTAAAATTACATGTATCAGATTATTATAAATATTTATATATATTAATTTATAAAACCTGATTTTTCAAGTTAGACAAGTTAAAAGTAAATGAGGTCAAATATTTAAAATTACTAATAAAAAACCATAAGACTCAAAATTAAAGTAAAACACATGATTTATTGAGATGAAAAATGATACAATGCAGCTTTGATTCATTGTCAGCGAATAGATCTTGAAATATTACATAGATTAAAAACTTACCTTAATCAGACACTTTAGCATAAAATTGTTGTCTTCAAAACTTTACATTATATTTATACTTCATATAGAATTTTCTAAAACGCATTATCTCACGTAAATGTTTTAAGTTTATTCAAACTTCTTAAAGTTACGATTGGCCAAATACACATTATACCGAATGATAAATTTTTTATTATATGTTGTTTAGATTATCATGTAAAATAAGTATACATATTACAAAAGATGTGATGTATAGACGCATTTTATTATATGTGACAATAATAATATCATTATGAGAAATAATTATAAATAAATATCATTTTAAAAAATAATTTATAAAACCAACATATAGATAAAATTTTAAGTTTTAGTTATTATTATAAATTTTTTTGGTTAACTAATTTCATTTTTATTATCCAAGAAACAACAGAAAAAACGTTGCTACAACCAATACAAAACCAAACAACCTTATAGGAGGACTGAATTCCCCAAACTATACAGAGATCATGGTTAATCACAACACTCATAATAACTTTCCTATACACCTTTACCCTAACAATCCCTTTAATTGTTTCCACTATATCACTAATGTGTCTATTTACACATAAACTGCCTATAATTTCTCTACTCCCATATACAATATATGTAAGCACACCAAGCTATTTTAAAGAAGTAAACCACTAAAAATTTCCCTTTAAGTCGAGCAATAGCCCAATTAAACTCACATTTCCAGAGCCCTACTGACCTGTCAATTTTGCACAGGCAAAGAATAGCCTTCCACACTGCCTTTAAGAAGATGAACTCAAAAAACAGATGACTCCTAGTCTCAGGCAAAACACAATAGAGTCTGCAGCTCCCATCAACCAGCAGCCCAATTTTGATCAACCTATTTGTAGTAGGCTGTTTGTCCAGAATTGTTATCCAAGTAACTATAGAATGATTGTGAACATTCAAAGGAAACCATACAAACTTATGCCATACCACCTTATCTCATTCGGTATACAAACTTATACTTATACTTCATATAGAATTTTCTAAAACGCATTATCTCACGTAAATGTTTTAAGTTTATTCAAACTTCTTAAAGTTACGATTGGCCAAATACACATTATACCGAATGATAAAATTTTTATTATATGTTGTTTAGATTATCATGTAAAATAAGTATACATATTACAAAAGATGTGATGTATAGACGCATTTTATTATATGTGACAATAATAATATCATTATGAGAAATAATTATAAATAAATATCATTTTAAAAAATAATTTATAAAACCAACATATAGATAAAATTTTAAGTTTTAGTTATTATTATAAATTTTTTTGGTTAACTAATTTCATTTTTATTATCCAAGAAACAACAGAAAAAACGTTGCTACAACCAATACAAAACCAAACAACCTTATAGGAGGACTGAATTCCCCAAACTATACAGAGATCATGGTTAATCACAACACTCATAATAACTTTCCTATACACCTTTACCCTAACAATCCCTTTAATTATTTCCACTATATCACTAATGTGTCTATTTACACCTAAACTGCCTATAATTTCTCTACTCCCATATACAATATATGTAAGCACACCAAGCTATTTTAAAGAAGTAAACCACTAAAAATTTCCCTTTAAGTCGAGCAATAGCCCAATTAAACTCACATTTCCAGAGCCCTACTGACCTGTCAATTTTGCACAGGCAAAGAATAGCCTTCCACACTGCCTTTAAGAAGATGAACTCAAAAAACAGATGACTCCTAGTCTCAGGCAAAACACAATAGAGTCTGCAGCTCCCATCAACCAGCAGCCCAATTTTGATCAACCTATTTGTAGTAGGCAGTTTGTCCAGAATTGTTATCCAAGTAACTATAGAATGATTGTGAACATTCAAAGGAAACCATACAAACTTATGCCATACCACCTTATCTCATTCGGTATACAAACTTATACTTATACTTCATATAGAATTTTCTAAAACGCATTATCTCACGTAAATGTTTTAAGTTTATTCAAACTTCTTAAAGTTACGATTGACCAAATACACATTATACCGAATGATAAAATTTTTATTATATGTTGTTTAGATTATCATGTAAAATAAGTATACATATTACAAAAGATGTGATGTATAGACGCATTTTATTATATGTGACAATAATAATATCATTATGAGAAATAATTATAAATAAATATCATTTTAAAAAATAATTTATAAAACCAACATATAGATAAAATTTTAAGTTTTAGTTATTATTATAAATTTTTTTGGTTAACTAATTTCATTTTTATTATCCAAGAAACAACAGAAAAAACGTTGCTACAACCAATACAAAACCAAACAACCTTATAGGAGGACTGAATTCCCCAAACTATACAGAGATCATGGTTAATCACAACACTCATAATAACTTTCCTATACACCTTTACCCTAACAATCCCTTTAATTGTTTCCACTATATCACTAATGTGTCTATTTACACCTAAACTGCCTATAATTTCTCTACTCCCATATACAATATATGTAAGCACACCAAGCTATTTTAAAGAAGTAAACCACTAAAAATTTCCCTTTAAGTCGAGCAATAGCCCAATTAAACTCACATTTCCAGTTCCCTACTGACCTGTCAATTTTGCACAGGCAAAGAATAGCCTTCCACACTGCCTTTAAGAAGATGAACTCAAAAAACAGATGACTCCTAGTCTCAGGCAAAACACAATAGAGTCTGCAGCTCCCATCAACCAGCAGCCCAATTTTTATCAACCTATTTGTAGTAGGCAGTTTGTCCAGAATTGTTATCCAAGTAACTATAGAATGATTGTGAACATTCAAAGGAAACCATACAAACTTATGCCATACCACCTTATCTCATTCGGTATACAAACTTATACTTATACTTCATATAGAATTTTCTAAAACGCATTATCTCACGTAAATGTTTTAAGTTTATTCAAACATCTTAAAGTTACGATTGGCCAAATACACATTATACCGAATGATAAAATTTTTATTATATGTTGTTTAGATTATCATGTAAAATAAGTATACATATTACAAAAGATGTGATGTATAGACGCATTTTATTATATGTGACAATAATAATATCATTATGAGAAATAATTATAAATAAATATCATTTTAAAAAATAATTTATAAAACCAACATATAGATAAAATTTTAAGTTTTAGTTATTATTATAAATTTTTTTGGTTAACTAATTTCATTTTTATTATCCAAGAAACAACAGAAAAAACGTTGCTACAACCAATACAAAACCAAACAACCTTATAGGAGGACTGAATTCCCCAAACTATACAGAGATCATGGTTAATCACAACACTCTAATAACTTTCCTATACACCTTTACCCTAACAATCCCTTTAATTATTTCCACTATATCACTAATGTGTCTATTTACACCTAAACTGCCTATAATTTCTCTACTCCCATATACAATATATGTAAGCACACCAAGCTATTTTAAAGAAGTAAACCACTAAAAATTTCCCTTTAAGTCGAGCAATAGCCCAATTAAACTCACATTTCCAGAGCCCTACTGACATGTCAATTTTGCACAGGCAAAGAATAGCCTTCCACACTGCCTTTAAGAAGATGAACTCAAAAAACAGATGACTCCTAGTCTCAGGCAAAACACAATAGAGTCTGCAGCTCCCATCAACCAGCAGCCCAATTTTGATCAACCTATTTGTAGTAGGCAGTTTGTCCAGAATTGTTATCCAAGTAACTATAGAATGATTGTGAACATTCAAAGGAAACCATACAAACTTATGCCATACCACCTTATCTCATTCGGTATACAAACTTATACTTATACTTCATATAGAATTTTCTAAAACGCATTATCTCACGTAAATGTTTTAAGTTTATTCAAACTTCTTAAGTTACGATTGGCCAAATACACATTATACCGAATGATAAAATTTTTATATGTTGTTTAGATTATCATGTAAAATAAGTATACATATTACAAAAGATGTGATGTATAGACGCATTTTATTATATGTGACAATAATAATATCATTATGAGAAATAATTATAAATAATATCATTTTAAAAATAATTTATAAAACCAACATATAGATAAAATTTTAAGTTTTAGTTATTATTATAAATTTTTTGGTTAACTAATTTCATTTTTATTATCCAAGAAACAACAGAAAAACGTTGCTACAACCAATACAAAACCAAACAACCTTATAGGAGGACTGAATTCCCCAAACTATACAGAGATCATGGTTAATCACAACACTCATAATAACTTTCCTATACACCTTTACCCTAACAATCCCTTTAATTATTTCCACTATATCACTAATGTGTCTATTTACACCTAAACTGCCTATAATTTCTCTACTCCCATATACATATATGTAAGCACACCAAGCTATTTTAAAGAAGTAAACCACTAAAAATTTCCCTTTAAGTCGAGCAATAGCCCAATTAAACTCACATTTCCAGAGCCCTACTGACCTGTCAATTTTGCACAGGCAAAGAATAGCCTTCCACACTGCCTTTAAGAAGATGAACTCAAAAAACAGATGACTCCTAGTCTCAGGCAAAACACAATAGAGTCTGCAGCTCCCATCAACCAGCAGCCCAATTTTGATCAACCTATTTGTAGTAGGCAGTTTGTCCAGAATTGTTATCCAAGTAACTATAGAATGATTGTGAACATTCAAAGGAAACCATACAAACTTATGCCATACCACCTTATCTCATTCGGTATACAAACTTATACTTATACTTCATATAGAATTTTCTAAAACGCATTATCTCACGTAAATGTTTTAAGTTTATTCAAACTTCTTAAAGTTACGATTGACCAAATACACATTATACCGAATGATAAAATTTTTATTATATGTTGTTTAGATTATCATGTAAAATAAGTATACATATTACAAAAGATGTGATGTATAGACGCATTTTATTATATGTGACAATAATAATATCATTATGAGAAATAATTATAAATAAATATCATTTTAAAAAATAATTTATAAAACCAACATATAGATAAAATTTTAAGTTTAGTTATTATTATAAATTTTTTTGGTTAACTAATTCATTTTTATTATCCAAGAAACAACAGAAAAAACGTTGCTACAACCAATACAAAACCAAACAACCTTATAGGAGGACTGAATTCCCCAAACTATACAGAGATCATGGTTAATCACAACACTCATAATAACTTTCCTATACACCTTTACCCTAACAATCCCTTTAATTGTTTCCACTATATCACTAATGTGTCTATTTACACCTAAACTGCCTATAATTTCTCTACTCCCATATACAATATATGTAAGCACACCAAGCTATTTTAAAGAAGTAAACCACTAAAAATTTCCCTTTAAGTCGAGCAATAGCCCAATTAAACTCACATTTCCAGTTCCCTACTGACCTGTCAATTTTGCACAGGCAAAGAATAGCCTTCCACACTGCCTTTAAGAAGATGAACTCAAAAAACAGATGACTCCTAGTCTCAGGCAAAACACAATAGAGTCTGCAGCTCCCATCAACCAGCAGCCCAATTTTGATCAACCTATTTGTAGTAGGCAGTTTGTCCAGAATTGTTATCCAAGTAACTATAGAATGATTGTGAACATTCAAAGGAAACCATACAAACTTATGCCATACCACCTTATCTCATTCGGTATACAAACTTATACTTATACTTCATATAGAATTTTCTAAAACGCATTATCTCACGTAAATGTTTTAAGTTTATTCAAACTTCTTAAAGTTACGATTGGCCAAATACACATTATACCGAATGATAAAATTTTTATTATATGTTGTTTAGATTATCATGTAAAATAAGTATACATATTACAAAAGATGTGATGTATAGACGCATTTTATTATATGTGACAATAATAATATCATTATGAGAAATAATTATAAATAAATATCATTTTAAAAATAATTTATAAAACCAACATATAGATAAAATTTTAAGTTTTAGTTATTATTATAAATTTTTTTGGTTAACTAATTTCATTTTTATTATCCAAGAAACAACAGAAAAAACGTTGCTACAACCAATACAAAACCAAACAACCTTATAGGAGGACTGAATTCCCCAAACTATACAGAGATCATGGTTAATCACAACACTCATAATAACTTTCCTATACACCTTTACCCTAACAATCCCTTTAATTATTTCCACTATATCACTAATGTGTCTATTTACACCTAAACTGCCTATAATTTCTCTACTCCCATATACAATATATGTAAGCACACCAAGCTATTTTAAAGAAGTAAACCACTAAAAATTTCCCTTTAAGTCGAGCAATAGCCCAATTAAACTCACATTTCCAGAGCCCTACTGACATGTCAATTTTGCACAGGCAAAGAATAGCCTTCCACACTGCCTTTAAGAAGATGAACTCAAAAAACAGATGACTCCTAGTCTCAGGCAAAACACAATAGAGTCTGCAGCTCCCATCAACCAGCAGCCCAATTTGATCAACCTATTTGTAGTAGGCAGTTTGTCCAGAATTGTTATCCAAGTAACTATAGAATGATTGTGAACATTCAAAGGAAACCATACAAACTTATGCCATACCACCTTATCTCATTCGGTATACAAACTTATACTTATACTTCATATAGAATTTTCTAAAACGCATTATCTCACGTAAATGTTTTAAGTTTATTCAAACTTCTTAAAGTTACGATTGACCAAATACACATTATACCGAATGATAAAATTTTTATTATATGTTGTTTAGATTATCATGTAAAATAAGTATACATATTACAAAAGATGTGATGTATAGACGCATTTTATTATATGTGACAATAATAATATCATTATGAGAAATAATTATAAATAAATATCATTTTAAAAAATAATTTATAAACCAACATATAGATAAAATTTTAAGTTTTAGTTATTATTATAAATTTTTTTGGTTAACTAATTTCATTTTTATTATCCAAGAAACAACAGAAAAACGTTGCTACAACCAATACAAAACCAAACAACCTTATAGGAGGACTGAATTCCCCAAACTATACAGAGATCATGGTTAATCACAACACTCATAATAACTTTCCTATACACCTTTACCCTAACAATCCCTTTAATTGTTTCCACTATATCACTAATGTGTCTATTTACACCTAAACTGCCTATAATTTCTCTACTCCCATATACAATATATGTAAGCACACCAAGCTATTTTAAAGAAGTAAACCACTAAAAATTTCCCTTTAAGTCGAGCAATAGCCCAATTAAACTCACATTTCCAGTTCCCTACTGACCTGTCAATTTTGCACAGGCAAAGAATAGCCTTCCACACTGCCTTTAGGAAGATGAACTCAAAAAACAGATGACTCCTAGTCTCAGGCAAAACACAATAGAGTCTGCAGCTCCCATCAACCAGCAGCCCAATTTTTATCAACCTATTTGTAGTAGGCAGTTTGTCCAGAATTGTTATCCAAGTAACTATAGAATGATTGTGAACATTCAAAGGAAACCATACAAACTTATGCCATACCACCTTATCTCATTCGGTATACAAACTTATACTTATACTTCATATAGAATTTTCTAAAACGCATTATCTCATGTAAATGTTTTAAGTTTATTCAAACTTCTTAAAGTTACGATTGACCAAATACACATTATACCGAATGATAAAATTTTTATTATATGTTGTTTAGATTATCATGTAAAATAAGTATACATATTACAAAAGATGTGATGTATAGACGCATTTTATTATATGTGACAATAATAATATCATTATGAGAAATAATTATAAATAAATATTATTTTAAAAAATAATTTATAAAACCAACATATAGATAAAATTTTAAGTTTTAATTATTATTATAATTTTTTTGGTTAACTAATTTCATTTTTATTATCCAAGAAGCAACAGAAAAAATGTTGCTACAACCAATACAAAACCAAACAACCTTCTAGGAGGACTGAATTCCCCAAACTATACAGAGATCATGGTTAATCACAACACTCATAATAACTTTCCTATACACCTTTACCCTAACAATCCCTTTAATTGTTTCCACTATATCACTAATGTGTCTATTTACACCTAAACTGCCTATAATTTCTCTACTCCCATATACAATATATGTAAGCACACCAAGCTATTTTAAAGAAGTAAACCACTAAAAATTTCCCTTTAAGTCGAGCAACAGCCCAATTAAACTCACATTTCCAGTTCCCTACTGATCTGTCAATTTTGCACAGGCAAAGAATAGCCTTCCACACTGCCTTTAAGAAGATGAACTCAAAAAACAGATGACTCCTAGTCTCAGGAAAAACACAATAGAGTCTGCAGCTCCCATCAACCAGCAACTCCCATCAACCAGCAGCCCAATTTTGTTCAACCTATTTGTAGTAGGCAGTCTGTCCAGGATTGTTATCCAAGTAACTATAGAATGATTGTGAACATTCAAAGGAAACCATACAAACTTATGCCATACCACCTTCTCCTGTTTCTCTCTTATCTCATTCCAGATCCACCTAGTAGTGATTTTGTACTCAATAGGAGCATCAACAAGAAAAACATGAATTTCACTTCTCATCTTCATTATTTTCCTCATACTCCAACTAAAGTAAGGTTTACTCTCAACAAGCCAAATATCAACATCTTTCAAAGTATAAGTTCTAATCCATGCCACCTAAAGAGAACCTTCCCAAGCAACCAAGTTCCTCGCCAAAACCAATACTCAAGCCTTGTTCTAGCACTTCAAGTCTTTACTCCCAAACCCCCAGACTTAAGAGCACAAACATTCTCCCAACTCACCATGGCACCTCTGGCTGAGACATCACCCTTTTTCCACAAGAACCTAGCACAATGTTATTCCACTTTTTTAATCACAATAGCAGGTAAGATTAATTGTTGCACCAAAAGTTTGCTATGTTAAACAACACAACCCTTACCAGTTGCAACTTGCCTGCATAACTCAACCAGTTGTTGGACCAAATTCCTAATATGACTTTGATCTTTTCTATCAATCCAACACAATCTTTCTCAATCAGCCTCCCGGTAACCAGAGGCACCCCAAGATACCTTACAGAAAGTCTGGCAACCTCAAACCTAGTAGAACCCTTTACCAAAGCAACTAAATCAACTCTCATACCAGAAGTGAATATCTCTGATTTTGAAGCATTAAGTTTTCAATCAGATAGCTCATAGAATTTCTCCAAAACACATTTAATCCCCAAGATGGAATCCAATGAACCTTTGTAGAAAATCAAAATATCATCTGTAAAACACATATGAGTGAGCCTCAACTTACTACACTTAGGATGATACTGAAAAACTCTCCTACTTACAACAACATCCAAGAGCCTGGACAGAACATTCATTGCTAAGACAAACATGCAAGGGGAAAATTTGAACACCATGTATATCATAACTGTAAATGTTCAATGTCAAATGGTTGAAAATTATCTTTGAACAAATATTACTTTATACTCATTCATTATAGATTAATAAAAAAAATTAGAAAAAAGGGCTGAAACAATTATTACAACATTAAATAATAAATTCAAACACATTTAAACATAACACTAATAGATTTTAAATTTTAAAATTTTAAAATTTTAAAATTTTAAAAATAATTTAAATATAATATAAAAGGTACAACTATGGAATTTAAAAATTTATCTCATTCACGATAATTTCTTCCTTACACTATCCATAAAATTATGAATAGAGAAGTCTAATCACATCAACATAACAAGAAATAAAACAAGGGTAAACTGCTTAATTATGAAAATGTTCTATTTTAGTCATCAATCTTTTAATTTGATCAATTAGACATTTTAATTATTTAAATATGATTAATTAAACCACTTTTTTATTAACATTTTATCGAATGAGCTTATGCGACAGTTTAAAAATGATTTATTAATACTTTTAATCTTTATTACTTACATATTTTAATTCAATAAACTTAATTATCTAATTATATAATAACACATGTCTCCATCTAATTAGAGGCATTTTTTAAATTCTAATTAGAATAAATTGGAGCCTAGGGGATTCGAATCTAAAAATTGAGGGTGTAATTAGATGTGTCACTACCATTGGATCTGTAACACCCCAACCCGTACCTGATCACATTGACTTTTTGAAACCATATTCTTGTAAGATATCAAAATATTTGAACTTATAAAATACGATCACATATTGTTGAATTAGGTTCGTTAAAATCAATTTGAAAAAAATACGTTTTCATGAACAGTATGAACAATACCGTATGAATAGTAATGAACAATACCATGAACAATTCCGAATGTTAAATTTTTCCAGATTGCTTCAGGGGTATCGATACCCTTCTACAGTACTGCTACTGTACTACTACAACAACTTCTGTAAACATGTATAAAACTCATAAAATACTAAGCTTTCATTCGTATAAAATTTTCATTTACAAATACATCTTTAAAACATTGCAAAACTCAATCATATGATTTTACAAACTAATAAAAACATATCGAATTCAAATTTTTATTGCATGCCAACCACTATCATTATTACAAAATACATACTATTTAATTCTTTTCTGATCTGATCTTTGGAAATGAAGAATTGACCTGTCTTGCATAACTTTTATCAATCTTCCTCTTCTAGAAACCTACGTGTGAAACAATCACACGCTAAGTCATAGACTTAGTGAGGTATATAAACATATAATGGAAATCATAAAATATTTCATAAAGAAATACACATAACATCATATAATTCATATTATATGCATAAATATTTATTACGATCATACCATGTAACATCCTCAATACCGGGTTAGTGATTAAATTGTGAAATTTTAAAATTCAATGACCAAATTAAATAAATTGAAAAGTGAAGGAATTAATTAAAGAGAAAATCGCCTCAGTGACCAAAAATACCTTATAATATACGATTTTAACCAACTTTTTTTGGATTTGCCAAAATGACCAATAAAATCGCAACGCGATATCAAAATCGCAACGCGATTTAGAAAATCGCAACGGTCAAAAGAAAATCGCAACGGTCAAAAGAAAATCGCAACGCGAGCTTCCAAGTTCGCAACGCGAGCTTCCAAGTTCGCAACGCGATTTAGAAGAAAATCGCAATGCGATTGATAGAATCGCAATGCGATTTATAGAATCGCAATGCGATTGAGAGAGTCGCAACGCGATCTAGAAGAAAATCGCAATGCGACTGAGAGAATCGCAATGCGACTGAGAGAATCGCAATGCGATTTATAGAATCGCAATGCGATTGAGAGAATCGCAACGCGATTTAGAAAATCGCAACGTTAAAAAGAAAATCGCAACGGTCAAAAGAATAGTTAAAAAAATTTTGTTTCTTAAGAATTTTCTCTAAAAAGGTAGTATCCGCGCGGACGTGTCGAAGACACGTATTACCACGACCACGACCACGACCACGACCCGACCCGACCCGAGACGAGACGAGACGGCGGCGGCGGCGGCGCGCGAGAGTCCCCCTTGTCCTCTTTCACTCAACAAGGAAGTGCAAAATACAAGCCTTAAATATAATTCCCAATAGTGTTTCCAATACTATGTGGGATTGAGCATTACCAACACTTGTTCCCAATATCATTATTCTTCAAAAGTTATCATCCATTACAATATGAATTATCGATAATAAATTAATTCATTTTAATAAGTATTTAAAATTATAACTTGATAAATACATGAAATAATTCTATTATTAAATAAAAAATATATTTTTTATATTAAAATTATTGAGATAGATATTTACTATAAAAGTAAAAGATTTTTTTTTCACGTACAACCTCTATGTGAATTAGTTTCACAATAAGGTATCGGTTATGCATTGGATTCTTTCGTATTAGATGGTCTTTAATAAGATCATCATCATCATTCTTTTGTTCAACAATACCATATATTAATGAGGTATATTGGTTCATTAACACGACTAATTCATATTGTAATGGATGATAACTTATGAAGAATAATGATATTTGGAACAAGTGTTGGTAATGCTCAATCCCACATAGTATTGGAAATACTATTGGGAATGGTATTTAAGGCTTGTATTTTGCACTTCCTTGTTGAGTGAAAGAGGACAAGGGGGACTCTCGCGCGCCGCCGCCGCCGCCGTCTCGTCTCGGGTCGGGTCGTGGTCGTGGTCGTGGTCGTGGTCGTGGTAATACGTGTCTTCGACACGTCCGCGCGGATACTATCTTTTTAGAGAAAATTCTTAAGAAACAAAATTTTTTTAACTATTCTTTTGACCGTTGCGATTTTCTTTTTAACGTTGCGATTTTCTAAATCGCGTTGCGATTCTCTCAATCGCATTGCGATTCTATAAATCGCATTGTGATTCTCTCAGTCGCATTGCGATTCTCTCAAGCGCATTGCGATTTTCTTCTAGATCGCGTTGCGACTCTCTCAATCGCATTGCGATTCTATAAATCGCATTGCGATTCTATCAATCGCATTGCGATTTTCTTCTAAATCGCGTTGCGAACTTGGAAGCTCGCGTTGCGATTTTCTTTTGACCGTTGCGATTTTCTTTTTAACGTTGCGATTTTCTAAATCGCGTTGCGATTTTTATATCGCGTTGCGATTTTATTGGTCATTTTGGCAAATCCAAAAAAAATTGGTTAAAATCGTATATTATAAGGTATTTTTGGTCACTGAGGCGATTTTCTCTTAATTAAAAGATGTTGGTGTAGGATGAATTAATAAGTGAATGAGAAGTAAAAGGGTAAAAGCGTCATTGAGCAAATAAAAGAATAAAATAATAATTTGGGGTTATTTTATAACCATGTGGAGCATGTGTGTTGGAAACAAAAGTTTCCATACAATTAATTCATCTTCTTCTTCCAAATGTGAAGCGCCCAAGCTCAATGTAAGAATCTGAATCTTGGTTGTTTCTTTGATTTTTGGTTTGGTAATGAAAGTTTGGATGCTATATAAGCTAAAGAAAAGCTTATTTGACATTAAAACAACAAGATAAGTGTTTTAGAGATGGATTTGAAGAATGGATTTTTAGATGAAATTTTGATATGGATGAGTTTTTGAAGTTTGGATAAGATTTTTTACTTGTCAAGAGGTTAATTAAGGAATATGGAGTGTTAGAATCGGATTTAAAACATGTTGAAAAATTTGGTATGATTCTTAGCTTTAATAATTTGAATGAAGTATTGGAGATAATAAGGTGTGTGAATGATAGAAGTTAGTTAAAATGGTTGTAGTTGAATTTAGTGGTATGAAAGGAGTTTTGTATGAGGAAATTTAGTGATGATTTGATGAATTTTTGGGTGAAAATTTCCATAACGTAATAGGGGAACCGATACCCCCACAGTAGGGAATCGATTCCCCCCTAAAGGAAAAAAATGAAATATTAAATCCTTAAATTTGTTTAAGCTATTAGAGGTTAATTGCAAGGTTTAGGCTTTTGATAAGTGACTCGGAAATTATGTTTATGTAGATATCGAGCCTAAACGAGTTTCGGAACAAGGGACAAGTAAGATCGATCAAGGAAAAGGCAAAAAGATATAGGTGAGTGCATATGCATAGCATGAATATAGTATTATAATCAGTTCTAGACTTGTGATAAGTCTAGATTCAATATTTTGATACATGATCACATTTCATATTATGATACATGACATGAATTCATATTATATGCATTATGTAACATGAATATGCAGAAAAAGTTATATGAGCTATGTGATAAAGGTATGGAAAATGATATGTCTATGTGAAAAAGGTATGGAAATGATATGTCTACGTGATATAAACTATGTGAATTGTGAAAGCCCATGTTATGTAAATGAGAACTATAGGTATAGTTAACATGCCAAGAGTAGAGGGTTTACGCGGTCATTCGGGATAATTCTACATGGTCCTTCGGGACATATATGTATTCTTTGGAACATATATGAGGTATTTGAGACATTGGTATATGTATATGATTCTTAAAGAATTTCTATGTGGTCCTTATGGGCAAATCTTACATGGCACTATGGTGCATTTCTACGCAGTCCTTCGGGGCAAATTCTACGTGGCACTTCGGTGCAAATTTATACAAGCTGTGGTGACAGCATAGTGCACAACCTCACAGTACTCACATACCTCGGGTTCTCAGTGTTGTATCATGAGCTATTTAACCTATTGAATCTATTAAGCTTGTTATATGAATTCATGATGGTTAATTTGATGAGATTATTGGTAAGATACATTATTATGCAGCTTACATGGATTGTATATATGATTTCATTACATTTTATCTTATTATGGCATCATCATTATATTTTATTGTTATTATTATTATGCCTCACTAAGTCTATGACTTAGCGTGTAAGTGATTTACACGTATGTACTAGGAACCAATAATAGCAGAAATAGGAGTGTCAAAGACAACACCATTACTAGAAGATCATATCAGAAGTAAACAACAACGTATGTATTTTAGTTGTATAAGTGTGTTGGCATGTAATAAGTTGTTAGTTATGAACACTCTGATCGACTTTTCTAATGTTTTGAATGTATTTAAGTGAATGTAAATGTATAATAATGAACAATTAAATTTTTACGAGTTTTATGTACGTTTTACGGAAGTACTATAACAGTATTGTGGCAGGGGAATCAGTTCCCTATTTGTAATCTTGAAAATTTAACATTTTGGTACTGTAGCAGGTTACTGTTCACGGTATTGTTCATTATTGTTCACGGTACTGTTCATACCATATTTTATTGTTCATAAATATATTTTTGCCTCAAAATTTTATAATGAATATAATTCAATAGTATATTATCATATTTTCTTAAAATAAGTTCAAATGTTTTGGTTATTTTGTAAGGAAAAGTGTTTTTAAAAGTCAATGTGACATCTCAGACTCGTATTCGGGTCAGGTACGGGTTGGGGTGTTACATATCATATAAAAACATATATCATTTCTGTAACATATACCAACATGCACATATATCTTTATCAACACGTTTAAAATTTCACAGTCATTATCATTAATCCTTATAATTTAACAATCTTATACATAACATATCATGCATTAACCAAGCAATACACCATTACATAAATCATGTGATCTATTCCATTTAACAAATCACATATACATATCATATTCAGTATACTTATTAAATCTCTTTATTAGCCCATGTATACCGTTGAGAACTGAAGGTATGTGAGTACATTGAGGTTGTGCACTAATGCTGTCACCACAGCTCGTATAAGTCCCACTGTGTGTCATATGAAATTTGTCTCGAATGACCACTGTATTGTCCCGAATGACCACTGTATTATCTCGAAGGACCACTATAACCCTCGACTCTTGGCATGCCAACTATACCTATAACTCTCGTATCATATAACATGGGCATTATCATTTATAACATTTTTTGTATTCATATCATTTCTCTTATAATCACATGTTCCTTCTCTTCTGTCACATACCACACGTATATGTAAACATATATATCATATGCATATAACTCATAACTCTTTTATTTCATATCATGTAATACTCTTATAAAATATCATATCCTCTTACCATGTATTTCATCTCATATGTTATTGCTTTCATATAGTCACATATCTCATGTCAATTAGTCACTTATGTTCACATATGACATGGTCACATTTTAAATAACACTTATATTACATATTCCTATAATTACATATATCAATATCACATATATCACAAGTGCATTTTCACGTAAGCATGTAAATCATGTAACATATAAGAACATACATCCATTTCTATATACTAATACACATATAATAATCACATAACATTTTAAAAGTTACTTCTTACCATAGTAACTCCGTCATTGGCTCATCGCAAGCCAATGTTTGTTCAATAACCTAAGTACAAAATAAATTGCACTCACCTTAGCCTTGCTTTGATTCGATCCTAATTCTTTGCTTGTTCCGGAACTTGTTCACATTCAATGTCTACATAACCATACATTTTAAGGTAATTATCATATATCTACACCTTGTAATTTGATACTAATAGCATAAACGAATTTAATAGACCCATATTCACTTTTTCCTTTAGGGGGTATCGGTACCTCCCCTTAGGGTATCAGTACCTTTATAGAAATCTGTAAATTTTGCCCAGAAATCACTGTTCATGCACGAAAATTCACTATTTCAACTTCAATTCTTCATGTTTCATTCCCTTTCATATTCTTAATTCAAATATACATACTTAAACTAATTTCTACTCATTTATCACATCTTAAACCTCAAAATCTTCTCTTTATGAACTTCAAGAATCATACCCAATTTTCAATATGTTTCAAATCTAATTCTAACACTTAATACTTCTTAATTAAGCTGATGACAAGTCAAATTTAACTTCAAATTCAACTTATCAACTCTATTTCAAGATTTCACTCAAGAACTCCAAATCTTTAATCTTCCTTAACTTCTTTATCTTTTGATTTTAAGATAACTTAAGCTTTCCTTAAGCTTAGTTATCATCTAATGATCAAAACCCAAACTTTAAATCAACAAATAATCAACAAACAAAGAAACTCTTACCTTTGCATAGGTTCCACGGGGAGGAGGAAGAAGAAGGGAGAAGAAGAAAGAGTTTTAGATAACTCTCTTCCCCCCACGTGAATCATTCATATAAAAGGGGAGAAATATCTTTCATGTTAAATGACCATTTTGTCCTTTGATTCCTTTAATAATTACTAAAACCTTCAGGAAATATTTTTGAATAAATCATTGAACTATTCAAATATCCCACTTTAATCACCACATTCTGAAGTTTTACAATTTAGTCACTAACCCATAGTTTGGGATGTTACTAGATCAAACTCCTTATTTATTTGTTTAATCATCGGTATTCAATCTATTGATCAACTATTTTAGATTGAGATTTACATAGACCTATTAATGCATAAGGGATTCAGTATACCAACTAGTTGTTGGTTGTGTCAAACCCCTTATTTGATACTATGTTTCAAAATATATTATAGTTAGTGGCAGAAATTTTTTCCGGCTAAATCAGGACTCAAATCAGGATTTAGGAGACGATGGGGAATGGCTTAATCATTAGGCCAATTCTCATATTTATTAATCTATTAAGACATTATATATATTATCGTAGTTAATAGTATAAAAAATTAATCAAGTGAGGATCGAATCTAGATTTTTTAATAGTATAAGATCATATAAATCATAAATAAATATGATTTATAATCGATACGTTTTATGTATGATCTAAACAATAGTTAATCCAAAGTTTAAGAAAAAATTAAATTTAATATTTTTATATTTTAAAACTAAATTTTTTATTTTTCCACATTTAATAAAAGGAGATACACCGGACTATACATCATGAGTGACAATGCATAGACAGAGACAATACAAAGCATCCAAACCTATTTCTATGAATTATTCATAGTGGGTGTTTTGGACACCCAATAGGGTTTTCAATAATGCTTATGCATGCGTTTTTATTATACTTATCGTAATTTTGATGAACATTATTAGAAATAAATTGAAGAAAATACAATTTTTCAATGTTGTCTGAAATGTACTTCTCCTTTTGCCAGTTTGCTGTCTTATTTTTCTCGCCGGAACACCGAACACGATTCCGGTCAGTGCGTATGTTAAACCAACCACAAACATCTGCAATGAAATACAGGGTTGTTTATATCACGCTAAAACCTTGAAAATAAATATAAAAAATGGGGCTAAATAATTGGGTTACAACTTGTTTAGGTTAATGAGTGCGGGGAATAAGGGAGTGTGACAGGACGACCTTCCATATTCTTTGACAGCCTTTTCGGCTCTCTTAAAATAAAAAAGCTCGGGAAGTGGCCCCTCAGTTTTGCTTAATGTGGCAGCACCACCACCATTTTCATTTCCCAACAAACAACCCTAACCACGTCCTATTTGTTCTCTCTTTTGCCTCTTATATTCTTATCATTTCTCTCTTATATTCTACTTGTTTTTTGAGTAGTATTATTTAATTACAAGATAGTATATGTTTTAAATATTATTTAATTTTTTGACAATAAATATTCATATATCTATATAAATATTATGTTCGAACCTCATATCTTAACATATAATAACTATTCATTTAATTATTGGGATCACTTAATTCGTGTCTCTCATATATCTTTATATTCTCATGATTATATTATATAAAATTATAACGTGAACAAACAAATTCAAACTAGATTAAGATAAATATATATAGTATTTTATATCAACGAGTATCGAGTACGATGATGAATATATTGTATTTTTTAAAAGAGACCTGGATTCCAATTTTAAAAGTAATTGAAAGTCACAAAATCCGTTGTTGTTAATTTGTCACAACTTTACAAATCTGTAAATAAAATAACTAAACATTATGACTTGAGATTTAAACACGTAATTCAAAGCTTACCCATATGAATGTTATATTATTCTTCCAATAAACATTTGTTAATTATATTTTTAAAAACATATTGTTTTATATAAAATGTCTTTTATTAAAATGGAACTGCTCTGGGTGCCTGATAGCAGGTCTAATGGGCATTTGGAGCTTCGTTTTCCTTGCTGCTGATTGCTGGTTTTTCTTCCTGATTTTGGTTGTAACTGTTCTGATTTCTCAATTCTTTCTTGATTTTTATGGAACCCTTGTCTTCTGAGCTTGATTGGAGAAAGCTTTTTCGAGGAACGAAAGAGCAATCCCTAGAGTATTTTCCGCCTGAATTGCTGGAGGGTATTTCTACTGTAAAGCCTCCTATTGCTGTAATTGAAGAGGGAATCGCTGAATGGGGTTGTGTTGTGGTTAGGCAATTCATTGGAGACGCTCCCAATTTTGGCTCCATGCAGCGTATTGCAGAGATTCTGTGGGGGAAAGCTTCGCATGTTAAGGTAAGCTTGGCTGGGCACAATCTCTATGTTTTTTCATTCTCTAATTCGAAATTGAGAGACTGGGTGCTTGAGAATGGCCCTTAGCACATTCAAAACAAGCCTCTCGTGTTAAGGAAATGGGAACCGAACTTAAGGAAACTTGATTTTGATCTTAAACGCATGCATGTCTGGGTTCAGCTGTACAATGTTCCCTTATAGCTTTTTTCTCGAGTAGGTCTCAGTTATATAGCAAGTGCTGTGGGTAATCCATTGTACATGGATTTTGTTACTGCTTCAAAAGAGAGGCTCGAGTTTGCCAAAGTTTGTATCGAGGTTGAAGCTGGGGCAGTGATCCCTGAGGTGATCTAGGTAATCTTAAGGGATGGCTCTTTTGCAAAAATTCGAGTGTATGCTCCTTGGTTTCCTAAGTTTTGTTTACAGTGTAATACTTTTGGCCATTTAGCAAGTAGTTGTGCTGAAGTGCTAAAAGGCCCTTCGAAAACTAAGGAAACTAAAGAATCTCATTTTTGGAGAAAGAAGGTGAATTCAAGTGCTCCTGCTTATGCTGGTAAAGAGAGGTTGGTTGACAATTCTAGTTTGCCTTTGGCTCCCTCTACTTCTGCTACACAGAAGGCTCTACCAAACAGTGAGATGTAGAGGGCTACCAGTTTGCAACTGGGTGTTGTCGAGGAAGTTTCTGTCCTTGCTCTTCAGGAGCTTACTGCTGCCACTCTGCAGGTGGAAAAGGAAATGACAGATAATCCTGGGAAAGATGATCAGGTTAAGCTACTGCCTGATCTTGCTTCTCAAGGTAGTAAACTTGAGGTAAAGGAAAGTGTTGTTTCTCAATCTCCTGGGAATGTTGTTATTGCTAACTCTGTTAAGGAAGTTTCTGGTAGTGGTGATCTGATTGATATTGCTGGAGATAAAATCATCCCTATAGCTACAAACTGTGGTGGAGATTTTCCATCTCTACAGGATTCCTTAAATCAAAAGAAGAAGGCTAGGGGAAAAAAGAATGATAACATTGGTTCTTCTAGAAAATTTGAGTCTCTTGCTGGAGGAGGTGTTCTTGATGGGCCAAGGAAGACCAGGACAACATCCTTGGGTGTTGCTATGCTTCTTAATGAAATCAAGACAAAAAAGAAAGAACATTTGGATAAAGCTAAGGGTGAGGTATTTTGTGGTGGTGGTAGTGGCGACCCTCCTATTCCTAATAAATGATTATTAGTTTTTGGAATGTTAGGGGGATCAATAATAGCCTTAAACTGAGAAGAGTTATAAGGAGATTGGAGGCTTTATGTGTTGATGTTATTTGTTTTATGGAAACCAGAGTTCGAAGTGCTAATTTCTCTAAGGTTTTTGAAATCTTGAGTGCTGATTGGAATTTTGCTGCTAATTATGTTTTTTCTGATGGAGGCAGACTTTGGGTGTTGTGGAGGAAAGGGCTGGTATTTTCTTTCTTAGGAGGATGTGATCAGGCCCTTACCATTGCTGGAGATGTAGCTGGTCATAGCATGGTTATTACTGCTGTGTATGGCAGTAATAATGGACTGACTAGGAGGGGTCTTTGGGAGCATTTAAAGAATCTTGAAGCTGACATTGGTCTCTCTCATGGCTTATAGGGGGTGACTTCAATATTGTTGCCAGTGCACAAGAAAGTTTAGATTTTGACACTTTGGGGGTGCATAGCAGTTCTAGCATGGATGATTTAAAAGGATGCTTGGTGGATTTGGAGTTGCAGGATCACCCTTTTTTAGGCCCCCTATTCACCTGGTCGAATAAGCAAGAAAATTCTTATTTGGCTCGAAAGTTTGATAGAATTCTTATAAATTCTCAGTGGTTACTGGAGTTCCCTGATTCATTTGTGGAGTTTCAAGCTCAGGGAGTCTCTGATCATGCCCCTGGCATAGTTTGGTCTCAAAGGTGTGCCCAAGTCCATAGGCCTAAGCCTTTTAAATTTTTTAATTGTTGGACTGCAAGTGATAATTTTTTAAGGGTGGTAAGGGATTCCAGGCAAGAACAATGTGCTAGAAATGCGATGCAAATTATGTTCTATAAGATGAAGAGGCTAAAGCCTTTGTTAAGGGAATTCAATAAGAGCTATTCCTCTGACATCTCTAGTAGAGTGACTGTTAAGAGAGCTGAACTGGAATTTATTCAGATTCACAATCTTGGCCATGTAGATCAGAGAAGAGTGGCTGAAGAGAAAAAAGTTCAGGCAGAATTAACTGAATTGGAAAATGAAGAATCTGAGTTCTATAGACAAAAAGCAAAAGCTCACTGGTTGAAGGAAGGTGACATGAGTACTAAATTTTTTCATCAAATAGTTGAGTCAAATAAGAAAAGGAATACTATCAGAATGATTAAAGATGAGTACGGGGAGTTCCATGAATCTTTTGATGGTATGGCTTCTGGACTTGTTAATTTTTTCAAGAGCCTCATTGGCACTCCTGACCCTTTGGTGAAGGGTTGTTCTGTGGAATGGCTGAAATCCCTGTTGGATTACTCCTTGCCTGATGGAGCTGATATGTTCCTTGTTGGTAAGATCACAGATAAGGAGATTAAGGAAGTACTTTTCAGACAGGGAAATGATAAAAGCCCAGGGCCAGATGGTTACACTTCTTGTTTTTTCAAGGTAGCATGGGAGATTGTTTGTAAAGATTTTTTGGAAGCTATAAGGTATTTTTTTTCATTCATCTTCTCTCCTGCTTGCTTTTAATGCCACCACAATTGCCTTGGTGCCTAATTCCTTGAATGCTTGTATGGCTAAGGACTTTAGGCCTATTTCTTGATGCTCAGTAATTTACAAAACAATTACAATGATTTTAGTCACTAGGCTGGCAGTTTATTTTTCTGGTATGATTTCTCACAACCAATCAGCTTTTGTAAAGGGTCGAGATATTGCTGAAAATATCTTGCTTGCTCAGGAGATTGTTAGGGAATACTCTAGGAAGAACATTTCTCCTAGATGTGCTTTGAAAATAGATCTCCAAAAAACTTTTGATTCAGTTTGATGGGATTTCTTATTGAATGTTCTTGAAGCTTTGGGTTTGCCTGCCATTTTTTGTGGATGGATAAAAGCATGTGTGACTACTCCTAGGTATTCTATTTCTTTAAACGGTAGTTTAGTAGGGTATTTTTTGGGAGCAAGAGGTGTGAGGCAAGGAGATTCATTGTCTCCTTACCTCTTTGTTATAGTAATGAATGTGCTTTCAGTTCTGCTGAATGTTGCTGCAAGGGATGGTGTATTTAGATTTCATCCAAAGTGCAAGAAAATTTATCTTACCGACCTTTGTTTTGCTGATGATTTGCTCATGTTCTGCCATGGGTCCCTTTATTCTGTTATGGGGGTTGTTAGCATTCTTTACAGGTTTTATGAACTTTTTGGTTTAAGATTAAATGCTATGAAATCTGAGTTTTTTACTTGTGGGGTGTCTGTGAATAGTCTGTTGCAGATTTGTTTAGCTACTGCCTTTAATATTAGCTAACTACCTGTTAGATACCTAGGAGTGCCTTTGGTTACTCGGAAACTTACAAGTAGGGACTGCTCGGCTTTACTTATTAAAATTAAGAGCAGAATTGATGTATGGTCTAACAGGCACCTAAGCTTTGGGGGGAGACTCCAGCTTGTTAAATCTGTTTTGTTTAGCATTTTTGGCTATTGGAGTAGACATCTGGTCTTGCCAAAAGGTGTTATTAAGGACATCGAAAAGCTTTGCATGAGGTTTTTTTGGAAGGGTAATGATATTCCAGCAAAGGGGGCCAGAGTGAGCTGGAGTCAGATTTGTTGTTTAAGATCTGAAGGTGGTATGGGTCTGAGGATGTTAACTGATTAGAGCAAGGCTTGTTGCCTTATGCTTATTAGGAAAATCCTTGCTGATGATGGTTCCTTGTGGATTGCATGGATCAAAGGTTACTGCTTCAAAACTATGGATTATTGGAATGTTGATTGCAAAAATCATTTTAGCTGGATTCTCAGAAAATTGCTAAAGCTAAGGGATGAATCTAGGAAACTGTTCTGGCCTGCTATCAATTTGACACATATCAAAGGTGGTTGGATATGGGATAGTGTTCGTGAAAGGAGGGACAAGGTTGATTGGCATAGACTTATCTGGTTCGCAGCTCATATTCCCAAATTTTCCATTGTAGCTTGGATGGTGATTCTTGACAGGCTGCCAACAAAGGACAGATTGGTCAGATTTGGCATGGTGACTGATAACGTATGTGGGTTATGTGGTACTGGATAGGAATCCCGTAATCATCTCTTCCTGGAATGTTCTTATGCAACAGAGGTTTGGGGCGCTATTTTGCGTGCTTGTGGACTCCAGCTTCAGGTATTGCACTGCTGGAATGACGCTTTGCGCTGGTTGATATTGAATTTGAAAGGTAAATCTCTTCTAACTCAAATTCTCAAGCTAGCTTGGACTGGTTTTGTTTATTTTATATGGGAGGAACGGAATCACAGGATTTTTAGAGGTGTGATATGTCCAACTGAGGAAATTGTTAATAGAGTTAGAAAGACTGTTAGAATCAAATTGTATAGGTGTCATATGAACAGATTGGATAATGTAAATAGGAGGTTGTGTCTTGATTGAGGTTTGATTTAGCTGTGTGTAATGTTTCTTGTAGCATCTTGCTACTTTCTTTTGGATAAATAAAACTTTATTTATCCAAAAACAAATGTCTTTTATTTTTAGTACATATTTTAAAATGTCTTATTAAGTGTTTGATGTCACTTGATTCAGTAATGCTAATTTAATCCAAAATACGTAAAACTAAAGTATATAATAAAGATGATAAAATTTATTTTAGTTTATTTTTAGTATTAAATAACTGTCACGGAAAATAACTAAAATTTAATACTTGTATTGATTTAAAAAAACATTTTTACGCCTATGATATTTGGGATGGAATTCTATTATATATGATTATAATAATTCGGTGATAGTATTTACTTTTCAATGCTATTAAGAAAAGACTTATGCCTGACATTTGGCATTGTGATAATACAAAGCTGCCCTACTTTTATATTCGAACTCCCCAGCCCTTCTGTATATCTACATCTACGCAAATTATTCATCATTGCACGTCCTTTTCTTTTATTTGTTTTTTCTATTTCTTTTCTCAGCGTCTGTTTTTATTTTTACTTTCTCTTCGAGAGAAAAAGAGAGTTCAATTCATTATACATTTTATCACACAAAGGTGACCACATTAAACTTATAAAGTTTTAACAATATTGGTTAATCCCAACTAATATAATTATAAACTTAATTAAATAAAATGTACATATAATTATATTATATCATGGATCTTATAATAATAGTTATATACATATATATAAATATATACATTTGAATCTTAAATAAAGAGATTTTAGTGTTATTTAACCACTAAAACAACAAAGCGATATAGGAATTTTTTTTTAAAAATAAAAGCATGGTTGGTTGCATGTGAGGGAGTGGGAGAGATTGGTAAGAGAAGGGAGTAGGGTAAGAAGCGAAAGAGGTACTAAATTTGGACTGACAATTTCAAATGCTTCCTCCATCTACCTGTGCTCATCATATATTCTATTCTCCACGGTTCAACACTCTCCGTGTAAAACTATTAAGTAGCCTCAATTATGAAAGGAAATTTTATTATTTCTTGAGATTTTGAGTTCAAATAAATAAATATTACCTTATAATTATCTCATTAAAAAAACACTCTCCATCTATAAATTATGTTACATTTTACCCATTCCTCCTTGCAGACACAATAAATTATTCTTACTTCACTTTATGAGATAAGTCTTTTTTCCCTTTTAATTCATCTTGATTAAAAAAATATTTTTACTGTTTGACCGTACAAGTGAT
Organism: Hibiscus syriacus; assembly: GCF_006381635.1. Lineage (NCBI taxonomy): Eukaryota > Viridiplantae > Streptophyta > Magnoliopsida > Malvales > Malvaceae > Hibiscus > Hibiscus syriacus. The sequence goes on along the minus strand of NW_024062735.1, from coordinate 721,145 downwards.
AAAAACATTTTGACCTTAAGGGCCAAAGATAAAAAAGGTGAACATTTTATCTATGAGTTATGATATTTGGCATGCATAATCTAACCATCTTTACATACATTTTATAGAATTTATATACAAATCATTTATAATACTCGATTTGATCAGATTATTATCTTTCCTGTTAAAAAAGGGTTTGTGTTATTTTCCTTGGAAGAATGGGACTAGAAAAGGCATGATATACTTTAGAAATGACATTTAGGCGTTCAGATTTAAAGTATTATTTACATGATTATAGGGTCATCATTACATAATCTAATTAAAATTTAGCACACGGTTTTATGTTTTTCAAATATGAAATAATTCCCAGGGCCAAAGATTGCCCACATAAGCCATGACAGAGCTTTTGATCCCCACTTTCCTCAAGTTTTTTTTTTTTTTACAATGTACTTATTGGGTCTACAACATCTTAGCCTCTATGTTTTGGGTAAAAAGAAATTCTTACATTTTTGGTAAAAGTTAAAAGAGAATTTTGCTTTTATTCATCTTTTCCAAGTAGGCATAATAAAAGAGGGCAAGCTCAATTACATACGAATGTTTTTTTTTCTTGTATTTTTTATATCGATTATGCAAATATAAAGATATACATGTCTTAAAATATTGAATACATACATGCTAAATATAGGGTAAACTCAGGGATGGAGCTAGTGGGCGGATAGGAATGGTCGCTCTCTAAATTTTTTTAAATTCCTATATATTTTAGATATTTTTTTTATATTTTCTATTGAAAATATGTTTTCGTTCCCCTAACATTTTGTAAGTTCACCCCTACTTAACATTTTATAAATTCGTTCCTCCTAACATAAAATCATGCGTCTGTCTCTGAGTAAACTAAATAAATAATCACTTATGTTTAAGCAAAAAAAAAATCCTAGTAATATTTTAAAAGTAATGATTTGGTCACTGATGTTATCGATTTATAATAAATCGATCACTTACAATTAACTGTCGTTATTAAAGTAATATAACGCTAATGTGACATGTAAAATCGGTTGACAAAGCACCGATTGGATACGCAGGATAGCCATTTTGACACATCAAATCAGTATTCCATTATTCCAGTAACGATAGTGACTAGTTTATTATAAATTGATACTATCAATGACCAAATCATTATTTTTAAAATATCAATGGCAAACAAAAAATTATTCAAACATTAGCGGCTATTAATGTAATTTACTCAAACATCGTTTCTTTTATATTGTGTAAAAAATTATCATATCAAGAATCGATGCACGTTATATGCAGGGTGTGGTGTTGGTTTATAATCTGACGACGGAGGGCCAAAATGCTTTGGAAGCAAAAGGACAGTGGCCCATTTTCCCTAGTCATCACCTTAATCATTGTCTTTGTGATTAGGGTCATCATGGCAACCCACTTTTCCCCCCTTATATGAAAGCATTAATCGGTTCCTAAAAACACCAATTAGTCTTTATAGGCAACAGCCCATCGCCTTTCAAGCGACATCATCATCTAAAACGTTGCTCAGTTTCAATTACTGAATTGATTATTGCAAGTGAAGTTTACAACTGCATGAGTCGAAAACAGAACAGATTGATTATACCTTTTTTATCTATAAAAGTAACCTGATTTATCATTTTTGCAGAATATTGAGGCTTCCGAGGGAGGGCGAGCCTTATCAAACGCTTCCAAGTAGCAGAATTAAATGCTTGCATGGTAAGTGCATATTTGATGAAACGGTATCATACAGATAGGAAGCTATGGAGTTGCAAAGCATCCTGTAGGTATTTAACAGCACCGTCATAGTTTAAGAATCCCATGAACCAAAATTCATGACCATCAATAGATATAACTTGGATGTACTTTTCCGAAGGATTGATTCTGCTTGTTGAAGGATTCGCGGCTTTCAATTGATGTAATGGCATAATTACCTGTTCAAGCGGACAAGAAAACTTTACTTCGGATGCCAAAAACCCGAACCGGATTTTTTTTATGCGATAAGATGTAATGGAAACATACTTTATAGTAGCTCCATTCAGTTTGGCTCCCATTTGTATACGAAAGAGGACTGTCACTGCAATATGCAAGCTTTGCCGTAGAAACATATAGAACTCCCATGACAGGGCCGGCCGATGTTGATAAGTAACATGCGAATGAATCTAGAAGTTTCTCTTCAGGAACTGTTTCAAAAGTTTGTATAAAGATCTTCTCATATCCACCTTCTGCTAAAACCTTTGTTCCCTGAGTAATTCTTCCCATGGCAGCCTCAGCAAAACTAGGACTTGTTCTTACTGATTTAAGAAAAGAGGGCAATGGTATTTCAGTAATGTTTAGTATGTGAAAAAAACTCAAGAAGCAAGAGAGAGGAGGTTGGATCACAGCCAGGCTCATGTAAAAAAGACAAAAGAAGAAGAAATGCCATAATGTTCTAATTAATATTCAAGAACATAGTATTGTATGTGAAACAATGGTGCATTTGAGCCAAAACCAAATTTGAATTATAAACTCCAATTCAATATCTGAGATTTCAAATTTCAATCATCAAAACAAACGGGGAAAAACCGTAGTTTTACGTTCATCACAAACTAAAACATACCAAATTAGTAAGCAGTGAGCACCAAATACCATCAGCAATCTTAGAAGCCTAGCAATTTATTTTTTTTAATATAAAAAACGAAGAATAAAATACATACAATGCTGCCACGTGTTCCCGGCCAGATCCTCGGCTTTTTTCGTCGCTTCTCCTACTTTTCTGGTCCATCTCCCTAAGAGATCCTTCACTGTATCCATTGTCTCTGTTTCCATTTTCAAATTCAAAAAGTAAATAAGTAAAAAAAATTCAAAACTCAAACAGAAGACAATACTATAAATAAATGTGAAATTGCTCGCCTTTGAAGGAAGCCGAAGAAGATTGCTGGGCAGGAGCACTAGTAACGTAAGGGTTGGATCCATTAAGAGTGGACATGGTGGCGCAGGCGATCGATCAACTAATTCGGGGCTCCAATGAACCGATTTTTATCGTTCCGGACGGTGTCTTGTTCTGTGATTGCTCGCTTTGAGTCTGAGTCTCGTTTGGATTGCGTCTGTTTTTCTACATTTTTCTCGGGCTCTGTAGTTGGAACCATAATTAAGCCCTGCGCATCCATTGCGGGATCCGAGGCTTTCGGGTCCATTTCAGCTTCGGTCCTTGTGCCGGAGATTGCGTTCAGTTGGACTTGGGCTCGTTTTCCGTTCTTCCGTTGCTCCCCTTTTCTGGAACGTTCGCGGGAAAATATGGCTGCGCGTTAGTGGCGCGAGAAGCTGTTATATATGAACCCATTAACTACATCAAATCAATAGGGTAATTTGTTGTATCATTCCCCTAATTTGCTTTTGAAAAATTACTATATACATTCATACTTTTATATCTGTCCAAATTTAAATCTTTTACGCTATGCATAATTGACCATAAATCTTTAGGGAAAAGCATGAGATAATACTTGCATCATTCAAAATTTCAAGTCTTTTACGTACTGGTGTAACATCGGTTCATCACGGAGATGCAACGAAATGATGTAATAAACAAATTAGCATGAGTATAACATCATATTATTTAAAACAAACTAGTTAGCTAGGTTTCTGCATTTAAGCCGATCTGTTCACTATCTGTTGCTGGTGTCTTCTGAATCCTCTCAATGAACCCAAGCATCACATCAGTACTTCTCTCATCTAGGAATAATAGGGAAAATAGAAAAACAAAAAATTAGAGCAAAGAACATGAAAGAAATTAACAAAAAAAAAAGGTTTTTCTAGCACCGAGTCTGGGAACTGTATGGCCCTTGGGATGATTTATCACAAAAAGATCCACAAAAGATTCCAGCATAACAGTCGATTCCGGTTTCATGAAGTCCATTTCACCTACAGATTAAAAGTTAAACCCAGTTTTTTAAATTGCCTGAAGATTGCTTCTTCCTATATATATATATATATATATTTTGGACAATTTGTATCTTAATATATCCAAAGAAAGTAGCAAGCTGCTACAAGCAACAGGAGTATCACAAGAAACCCAATACTCGGTCAAGAAGACCCCATCCCCTACAAAGATAAGAATTTTTTGACCTACCCTGTTAATTTCTTTACGGTATAACATTTTCTTTCACCAAAATGAATAAATCGTCTACACTTTTTAGTCAATCTCCTGAAAACTCTATGATTTCACCGTATAGTCCAAAATATTTGCAGTGTTTTCAGCTTTTAAATTACCTGTGATGTGAAGAGAAGGGCATTCAATAGGTGCTGAAAATGCGTTACAAGTGAGCTTATGATGTCCAAATTTTGACCATCCAAATTTGGCTCCTGATATTAGTATCAGAAACTTGATTTTTGGAAGTCTGGTAAGGGTAAATCCATCTCTCTGCATTCCAGGCAATGCAGCTGATGGAGTTGCTCCCTGAGATTCATCACCCCCCGGGGCCCACAACAACAAAATACAATTTAGATCCATTTTCAGCACAATAGTTGGATTTTTAAGATTTTTTTCCTAGGATAATTCAAGCAAAATAACCCCACCTGAGAGAAGCCAAGAAAACCATCAACTGGACCATTCTTTAACATAAAATCTTCAATGTACGCCAGACATTCTTCAAAACTTGTATACTCGGTGAAATTCTACTTCCATGAGAAAAAGAGAACAAAGATTCAATTGCAAGCTTTGGTGGTGAAAAAGTAAATAAAAATGAAGTTGAACTGTGAATTTTTGTAAGTCTTTTCTTTACCTGGTTAGCTTGGAACCGTTCAAAGTAAGGAGGATCAAAAAAAGCTTCAACATCAGATTTGCCTTGGGCAGGAAATGGAGCATCAAGGAAAACAAGATCCAGCTTATCAAGCACAGTTAAAGGTCATCGAAGGACCTGTCTCCTGAGAATTTCAGCGCTTGTTCTGAATCCATGGAGGCACAAAACTCTGGGTTTTCTCTGGATTTGGCTTCCCATTTTCCCCAAAATCACTGCTGAAAAAACTTTACTAACAGAGTTCACTCTGATTGATTGGTGCAATAAATAATGTATGGTCCGACATTATTAATTTGCTGGGAAGATATGGAATTGTGTCACGAGGGCTTTAAGCTTGCCAAATTTGTTGCTCCCGGTAAACCATCTGTATTTTAGGGTATTTTTATATGTGTATTCACATGAATTTTAATATATTAATAATTCATATTTTATATATTTGTATCAAATATTTTTTTTCATTCAAATACTTTACCGTATACTCCTAAATCAAAATAAAGTAGTTGAGATCGATGCGTGTGGTAGGTGGCTTTGGAATTTGAATGATGATAAAACTATTTCTAAACTTAACTCATGGCCCATAACAGTTGTCACGGGCCATTTGTTTCATATTTGTGTGTAACTATTAGCGACTTTAAATAAAATAACTAAAAATATAGATAAAATATAATAAAATTTAAAATAAACATAAATTAATTTAAAATATTAAATAAATAAGAATAAAATATTTTTAACGTACTCTCATTTGAATAATTATAATCAAGATACTCACATATACATCGTTTTTACCATTTAATTTTGTTAGCACATTACATTACACATAAACGTACATATTTCTTTGAAGTATAATAAATTTCTTTTATTGTTGGTTCTTTATTAAATTTGTTGACTGTTATGACAAAAATAATTAAATTTTAATAAAAGGAAACTTTAACGAAGATGATTTTATGAGGAATTATAAATTTTATCATAACTTTTATTTATTTATTTTTTATAATATTTTCTAAATTTGACACTTGTACTGAGACCGAGAAATAGACTTCATCAAGTGAGGATTAGACTTTATCAAATCGTAGAAAGTTTGAAACTTTTTAGGGTGCACTAAAATATATAAAAGAAAACAGTACTTATCATTTTGTAATAAAATTACTTAAACAGCATTTAAAAAAAAAAAGCATTCTTATACGAAACATCCACTGGTAGTGCCACATGTCCATAAAATATTTGTTTTGGATCTAGACCGGTATATGTGTACACAATAAATATTCATAAGGAGGGTAGTAAAGTAATGTCACCGATCAGTTTAGGGCTGTCGTTGAAAAGTTTAACGCGGTTAAACAGTCTGTTAAGGAAAGAAAGCTACCAAAATTGGCTTTTTCTTTTTCCAAATATTTGTCAAATATTCTTAAGAAAATGATATATTACCCACTAAGCAACCGACACACATCTGCTAACATTAGCGTTTCATTACGTGATTTATTTAATTACCTTAATCGGTCCACTAAATACACATTAACAATTTTCAATCCAAAAATTTACAACTCAAATGCGTTAACAAAGACAAAGCCGCGTCAAAATCATAGTCCTCATGGTTCGGTAAATATTTAACGTTGAAGAAACTTGAAAGAAAAACAGAGGAAATTAGTGAGAAACCAGCTAGCACCATGATGTGCTTGCATGTAAACCCTATATAATTATAATTTGCATTTGGCATTATATGATTAAAGAAAACAAGAATATTCCTCTCTCTCTATCATCTTCAATTTTCTCCTTCGCTGTATATATATTATATATACTTCCTTCTGCCCGTTTGAGTTCGCTCATTCCCCAAATACTTGTCTATTCTCAGAACAATCTCTCTTCTTTCCAAAGCTTTTTGGCAATATGAGTTCCGCAATGTTTAAGGTTGTGATGATGTTGGGTCTTTTGGCCACCGCTTGCGTGGCTCAAGCTCCGACAGCTCCACCAACAGCTCCTCCGACATCCTCTCCACCGCCGGCTGCTACTCCAACACCTGCACCCACACCGTCCAGGACGCCGTCCCCAGCTCCTTCGACTTCCCCAACCCCATCTCCCACCACTTCTCCTTCCCCTGCTCCAGCCGCTTCTGCACCTTCTCCTTCGATCTCCACCCCTCCTGCTTCCACTCCACAAGGTTCAACTGCACCAGCTTCCGAGCCTTCGGCTGACCAAGGCCCTCCTCCTCCCTCCGCCGCCTCCACCAACGGTGTCTTCATCGGTGTAACCGTGGCTGCTGCTTTCTTCGCCACCCTTCTGGCTTAAGAAAGTGAGTTCATGATTCTTTCTGGCTGTTCACGGGCTTCTGGATCATGCTTCTCGAGGATCTTGTTTTCTTGCCCTCTTTGTTCATTTGATTTTTTTTTTGGTTTTAATTTATTTGCTATGTATTGTTGTTTTTTAGTTATGATTCTATTATTTTGGGGCTTGATGGTTGGTTTTTCGATGGGTTGACATGTGGAATCATTTTGAGATCGGACGGTTGTAAAGATTGTGCTGCTGTATATCTTTATCACTGGGTTAATTCAGTTTATTTTTCTTATCTACATTTAGAAGTTGCAATTTCTCATTGTTATATCCTATAATTACTTTTAATTTTATTTTTTAAAAGTTTACTTTATATTAATATTCATTTGTGCTTTAGTCTACTACAATACAATATAAATTCTAGAAAAGTGGGCAATTTTCAAGAATTTAATCTAAATCCGACAATGATTTGTGAAGAAGAAAAAACGAGTTCCCCACTTGTTTGATAGCCATTGAAGGTATCCTTAAAGGCTAAGGCATAAAGTTCTTTAAACTCTGAATTAAAAAAGAAAGTATTTTTAGAGGTAACAAATTCAAGAATTAATAATTGTAAGGGTGATAACGTTTATTGTCAAATAAATAAAATTATTTATAATATATATTATTTTCTAATTATCTTAACTTAATGAAAAATAGAAAAAAAAATAAGTTTGACATTTTAACATGAACTCTAGTGACATCTGTAGTAAAAGAATTGTTATTATTTTTTGAGATACCGAGTTCGAGTACCAAGAATGCCAGAAGTACGAACGTTTAATATCAAAAAGTTAAATAATTATCTTTGCATAGATACTACTTTGTATTTACTATAGATAAATAAAAAAATAAGTTTTACATTTTAGTAAAATTATAAATAAATTATTATTATAAAAATTTATGTAAATACAAAAAAATGTTTTTTAATAGCATAAATATAAAATATTTTAAATATATTTATTGTCATTTTCGGAAATTATAGTATTAAACAGGTTTTTCTTTATTTTTGGTCTTTTTACTGGAAATTAATCTATTAAGAAATAGACTTTCTTTTTTGTGAATAACAGAACATTAAATATCAGCATATCACAATTATTAAAACAAATATTTTTTTATCACGCATTATAATATAATAAATAAAGAAACTAAGACAAATGAGCTGTAAGGTTGGCTTATAATAAAAAGAATATGAAACAGCTATATTGGGATCTTTTAATATATATTTTCAAGATTATAAATCAGCTTCCTTCAGTCGTTAAAAGAATTGTTATTGTTTCTATAAGTTATAAGTTTGAGCACTAGCGATTGTAAGGATGATTGGACATTCATTGTCAAATAGTTGAGAGTATTTTTATATTGTGGATTATATAAAAATATTTTTAATCGTTGAATAATATCATTTTATAGCTTATAGTATATATCTACTTTTATTTTAAATAGTGTTTTTAATATATATTTAATTTTTTTAGTATTTTTATATTTTAAATTTAAAATAATTTTTTATATAGAATTAAATAAGCTATTTATCTTTAAAAAATTAATTTAGTCATCGAAGGCCAAAAAATAAAGTTAGTCCATTTATCATTTCTTTTGTTATTGTGGATCGTAATGTCAGATCAAATCATATGTGTCAAAGATGTAAAATTTTGATCAAATCGTGAACTACATTAATTTTTTAAAAGTAAATTGTATTTTTACATAAATATTAAAACTTAAAAAATTTAAAAATAGTCGAAAGGAAACCCTATCTTTTGTTGCAGCTTTACTGCTTTACAAGGGGAGGGAAAGGGGTTATAACATATCTAAATCCTAGTCATTGAGGTGTCAACAAAGAGCTTAACAAATGATCCCTTATAATGTAGGCAAAAAACCCTGTCTTTTAGTTCCAATTTCAGCCTTTCTTTTTTACTTTTGAGACATTCACACTACTCCAAGTTGTTCCTTTCTTTTGGGGGTCTCAATCAACAATAGTTGAACTTTTTTACTTCTCAGTCACAAATTAATTGACAAGTATTCTTCCTTGTATTTTTATCTGTAAATCTTCTAAAGTTGGAAATCTTCTCTCTTTTAGGAGTTTGTAGTAGATTTTTTAATAATATTTCATTTTTTACCCGTAAATCTTCTACACTCGTATTTTTGTCAAGTTTTAGTTTCAAATTTGTATTTATGTTTGGAGATATATTTTTATATTTATGTATGACATTATTTCCTAAGTGTGATTACCTGAATGAGCCTTTGCATTACGTGAAAATAAAATTGTGTTCTTTTGAAAGTTAATTAAAAAATAGTTATAAATTACAAAATATTTATTCGAAGTTCATCTTTTAGGTAAAAAGTCTAGGAATCGAGGACCGGTAAAGGCAATCATCTCCCACTGAATTTAATTTTCAGATTGCTTGTAATTGGACTTCCTTATCCACAACCACAATTAAGTAAACCCAAGTTCTACTCTAATTACAAATTTAATATACCGTAACCGAATTCTTAAAGACAACTAAACCGGAGAGTGCGACGAGGAATCTTCTTTGTCAACTTGCTCCACTTTCAAGTTGAGACAATTTAGTTTCTCTTTAACGGCCGTTAACCCTCGCCATGAATTAGACCCATCTCCTCCGTCGCCGCCACCTTTTGGAGACTTAATCGGACGCATCTTCGAAACAAACGGCGGAGTTACTGAAAACACCCAGCGGTCTGTGATACTTTTCACCCTACTACTTCCTTCCCCATTCTTCGAACTACATTCCATTCCCAATACGACGTCGTAACTCCTCGTACGCTTCAACCTTCCGCTTTTCGCAATTTGCTTCCTGATTTCCTCTGGCAACCTTAACGTGAACCTTTCCGTGTTCTCACCAGCTTGAATCAGTGAGTGACCCGTCGAGTTAGAACGTGGAAACTTACCCGTTATTTTAGGCCTGATTTCATTGATTTGAATGACCAACTCATTTTCTTCTTCAGCTCGTGGTGTTGTCGGAGGACTCGAGTTGCTGTTGCTGTTATTGTTCGAGTTCAACTCAGTGATATTGGAGCATGACTCGACTGGTTCGGCGTTGGTATCGGAATCGGGAGTGAGTTTAGCTCTACAAACCGGACAGGTCACGTGATAAGCCAACCAAGCATCGATACAATCAGGATGAAACACGTGACAACATTTCGGAATTAAACGCAGAATTTCCTCGTCTTGGAACTCACTCAAACAAACCGCGCATTCCAGCGCCGCTTTCCCAAGTTGAAGGTCTTTCACATAAGAATATACAAAAATGGGGAAACTCTCGATCACCTCCGGATCCAGACCTTTCGGCCGGAACATTTGAGAAGAGGAAGCTGCAGCGGCGGCGGACGCGATGGCCATAGCCTGAGCTTCGTTACAATGACGGATGTAAACGGAGAGGAAGCCGAGCAAGAAGAAAACGCCGACGAGGACCATAACAACTATGACCATGGAGGGATCGAAATGATTGTAAAGACCGTAGGGGTCAGCCCTTGGTGGAGCTGTAGGCGTAGGCTGCCCCGTCACAACGACGACGGTCAGTATGTAGAAAAAAACCCAACGGCAGAGATTGAACATGAGGAGCAGAAGAATCGAGATTTTGGAAATAGAAACGGCGAGTGAGTTGAAGTTGAAACACTTTAGAACTGAAATATCGGGGGTGGGGGCGAAAGTTAATAAAGGAAGCATAAAAATATAAAGCGGGGAAAAGATACTTATCCAGATATTGCCGTGGGCGAGAAGTAAAAATACTGCCGAATGCTTTAATATCAATCCCTAAACTTAAACGTGCTTTTCTTATTTAAAAAATATATATTGCTTCTAAATTAATATCTAAATTCATTTTTAATTTTTAATATTTTATTAACTATATTAAATTAAAATTATATTATGTATATTTTTTAAAAAAATCTTTAAATATTATAAATATAATTTAAAAATTTTAAAAATAAAAAATAAATAAAATTTAAGAAATTCTCATATAACTAATCAATATTGTTTGTTTTAAGCAAAAATAACGGTTTAGAAAAGATTAAAAAAATGAAGGATGAAAAGGACCATACAATTTATTCCATTGTTCTCTTTTGTTTTGTGGGTTGTAAAAGGAAAGAACACGCAAGACATTGGTCTGATCCATTGTTTCTAAGAAGCAAATTGCACTTGTCTTTTTTGGCTTCTCTTCAAATAAATTGACAATAGAATTTGTTCCAAATCGTGATGATTATAATCGAATGTCGTTCTCTAAAAATAAAATAAAGAGTCATATTGGGGTTTTATGAGGTCTATAAAAACCTTAATACACTCCTACTTTGCACCAGTATGTCGCCGCCGCTGTTTCTCATTCCTAAAAAATCATTAATTTATGGATCATGTAAACTTTAGTTTTTCTTTTCTTTAAATAAATAATTAAAGTAGTTAAAGATTCTTTGATTCTTTTCATTTAAGGGTAAACTTTATTAATAGTCACTAATATTTGGATAAATTACTTTCTCATCACTAAATTTTATAAAAAAAATATGTTATAATCATAAATATCATCGATTTATAAATGAATCCTCATTAAGAAACTCACCCTAACACTCAATAAAGCTTATAATATGCACCCAATGAGACTGTTGCAACAACCTTATAACAAAATCAGTTGCAATAAGGCATGAAACTATAAAAGTTTTAGCACTAAAATGCGTTCTAAAGCTTCCTTACCACCAAAACTTCATACTTTAACCAAAGTTTTACTTACAATCTAATTGAACTCGACATCTTATAAATACCTCAATCAAGGCCAATTGTTGCTGCCAATAACAAATATTTGCTTCACTTTCCTTGCTATTTGTTTCAACTGCAATAAAATAATGAAACAATAGTTTTTTTATTGCTAAAAATCTCACAACAAACTTTCATTGAGGTCTCAGGTTCGAACACTACGTAGGTAAGAGTATGAATGTTCATAGTCAAAAGGTTGAAAGTCTTTGAACATATATTATCTTGTATTCACCTCATATTTATATATATAATTTCTCACAACAAGCTTATCCTATTTAGGTACACTGTTAAGTTTTTAATGATGAGGTACAAAAATGAAACATAAACTAAACATTAGATATGATTTAAAAAAAATAAAGTTTGAATACCAAAACATAGCAAAAGTAATAATTTAGGTACTAAATGTGTAGTTTATCCTATTTATTAACACATATTTCAAACAATAACCATATTGTCATACCAAAAACATCATTAAAATTAAAGTTTGCAACTCCTAATACCTCTTTTGCTACTTGACAAGCAACATCTTACAACCAAGTCAAATGATATACTTTAGGAGATATGGACCTTGTAATGATATATGAACAAATTTATTTATAATCTATAAAAGGTGCATGCACTCAACAATCTTGATTTCAGATTAAGAGTTTTTTAGTATTTTATCGATAGAGAATGGAAGTCTCAATTTACGAAGGCTTTTCATCACCCCAGGAAAGAAATCATGAAAAAGTAGACTTTTATAATAATAAATGAAAATTGAACTGTATTCGATTTCTTTAGCAAATGGCCATTTTTTTCAACATTTTAAAAAAGTTTGATTTAATAAAATATTAATAAATTTGAGCAATTGAAATTATTTTATATTTTTAATATTTAATATATTAATCTTTTATAAATTTATGATGTGAAAAAATGATAAAATTGTAAAATATTTAATTATTAAAATAATATAAAATATTAAAAAAATAATATATTCATCCACTCGATATAATAATATTATTATTTTTCATATTATATTATATATTTTATATAAATAAATATAATACTTATGAAAATGATTTAAAACTATAAATTTAATATACTAATTATATTAATTATATGCTAAATCTTTTATAAGGATATAATTTTTAGGTCCAATTCAAAAGAATCAAAACCCCGACCATACTTGATTCATGACCATCACTACCAACAACTACGAAACTCAACTTCTAAAAACATATTGAAAATATTTTTGATTTGGATTAATATAAAAAATAGTAATCAAACTTTTGCCACAGTCGAAACCCCAATGTTGTGGACTAGCCAAAATCCCATTGCCGCCGACGTGGTTTATGAATCCCAGCTTTTGCCACTACTTTTGCCACAGTCGAAACCCATCACAGCAAGCATGGACGGGGGATTTAAATCTCATCTTTTGGAATTACTTGGACGGGATTCCACCAACGCATGACCAAACCCCAAAACTGAAGAAAACTTTTAATTTCAAACCCCCTCCCATCTCCAACAGCCGCCGCTGCACTTATCCTCTTCACCATTCCCGGTCTTGGCAGGTGGTGCTATATTGAAAATTCAAAAATAGAGCGACTGAATCGAAACCGTAGAAGGTGAAATCCGAGATGGTTGAAGCTGTTAGTGCTAGCTTCCTTGGAAAGTTCTTTAAATCCCTTCTAAATATGTTGTAAGCGTAAAGTTACTTAGTACTAGCTTCCTAACGATAAAATTTTTAAAATTACCGTAATATAACACGTGTAAATTAACGGATTTTTTTAACAATCGTTATACTTAAAATAGTAATATTTATAACGTTAGATACTTAAAATTAGGTGTCCAAATGAGGAATATGATATAGTTTGAACATCTTTTCTAATAAGCCTTTTAATTTTAATGTTTTCAAATTTATTTTTGTCTAAAAATTATTTATTTAGTAATATAATTTTTTATCATTTGTGTAAATAGATCAAATTGAACTACATTAAATTTTATCTTCTATGTGTATTTCATTTCTTATTAATTTTGCTTTGATTAGTTTTTTATTATAAATTCATAACAAAATTATATATGAAATTTTATTGAATAAATAATTTACATTGAAATTTATTGAATAAAAAACTTTAGTTGGAATGAAAAATGATTCGTATTTTTTTTTATTTTATAGTTAATTTTGAAGTAATAACATTAAATTTTGTTTTATACAATATTATATTGAAACGAAGAAGAAAAACCCATTAAAATGAGTGTATTATACCTAAATCAATCATAGTTACAGATAGATAGCATAGCGATCCGGATACACGTGAAACTATCCAATATGATTTTAGCCAATTACTATCTATAACTCTGATTTAACAAGGGAAGGATCGAACCTTGGGTTCTATTTCGTTTGGATAACAAGAATATTCCTCCTGATTAGAAACATCTTTTCATTGAAACAACCCCCCTTCGATAAACATCGCCCGCTCCATCACTTTGCATCTGCTTCAACGTTGCACACCAATCTTTCCCTTCCAATACTTTTAACTGCTCCAATTCAGTGTCTAAACTACTACTATGTTTATGCCCTGCACTTGCTTCACCAATTATTTCCATTGGAACAAGTTAAATCCTACGAAACTAACCTCCTCGTGGCTTCAATTCCATCTAAATCGCTCAACACATTTCCATCAGAATGGCCCAGATTTTTTCTAGAATTTTCCGACGTGTTTCCATCTTCAATCCGACAAGTTCTCAGTTCTTCACCGGCTCCACCTTCTCCGTCATCGTTTTCGACCATTCTGTCGTTGCTTGAACCTGAACTGATGGAATTCGGTTCCGATGCACTGGTTTGAGCTACCATGGCATGGGAAACAACGGGTGCACGATACAATGGGCAGTTTTGGTGTGACCTTAACCGAGTATCAATACAAGGAAGGTGAAAACCATGGGTACAATTTGGCAAAAGCCTAAGGCTTTCATCTTCTTGGAAGTCATTCAAGCAAATGGAACATTCGGTTCCTTCAATCAGTCGTTCATCTTTTTTATACTTGAAAACCATGATGGAATCGATGACCGATTGTTGGAGACCGATGGTGTTGATGTACCATATGGGAAAACTTCTCCTCGAATGATTAATCCTCTTGTTAAAATAGAATCTAACAAGTGCAAAGAAAATACATAGAATAAGAGCATAACATAGCATGCTTCCCTTGATTGTCATGCCAGTAACCAACAAGCTGTGATCATCATGGTTCTGTCTAGGAGGTAGTGCCTGCAATGGCGGTGGTGGCGGCCGAAGCCATGGCGACGGTATATAGTTACCTCTACAGTTTCTTATACAGCGATCACGGTTTGGACACTTACACGGTCTTGATTTAGGTCGGCCCTCATCTAACAATGTGAAAAACAAAGAAGGAAACAGAGGGAAAACAAAAGATTAAAATGGAATTGATGGGATGGGACAAGTGTTATCCTTGAATGATTATCTATCCCTTCTACATGAATGGTGTAAGCATGAAGTTTGGGTTATGTATTTATCACAAATTTCATGTGAAGTCGAGAGATTGGAGACATTTCGTTTTCCATTAACTAATTTTGGGTGTATGCATTTACTGGGTAGTTTCGTTTTGTCCATGTTCGTAGACTCTTCGTAGTCAAGCACGCGTAAATGTTAGTAGTGAAGGGTTCAACATGCCCCATCCCATCAAATTTCAGTGCGTTGATTGCTACCTTTGCCATTTATTCAAACCCTACTTTGAAGATTTTAGTGAAACTTTTACTTTTTATTTTTTAACAATCATACCTTAATTTTATTAATAAAAATAATAAAAGGAATTAAAATTACAACACATCCAATTAGGACAATAATAAAAGAACTCATACATAAAATAAAAATGTTAAATCCCATGATACGAAGAAAAAACGAAACGTTCTATTGAGAATGACGTCCAACATCAAAATAACTCAGTAACCTTTATAAAACTCATTGTCTTTGTTGAACGATAAGTTTTACGAAGTGATAAAAGAGTGATGATTAAACCAAACAATTTGGCAACCTGTTTCGCTACACAATTCTAATTATATCAACAAACAACATTTTATCAAAGAGGGGTTCTGACAATACATGACCATCGATAAATCAATCAGAAAACAAATATTGTGAGGATTTTTGCACAAACACCAACACGACTACAGAGGTATACGAAAAACGTATAAAACCCATAAAGAACATGTCACGAAAGCATAGAAAAAACGTATCATAAGAACAGAGGAAAATGTGTCACGAGAACATAAATTTTCAGTTTAAATTGAAAAAATTCAAGAAAAATAAAGGACATAAAATGAAAAAGAACAAAAAATAATAATCATCAACGATTGACAACCAATATTAAAATTGATATCACCATTAATTAAATAAAAAGAAATATCAGGAGAAGACTTAACTTAAAGAAAAAGAAAGAAATCCTAGTAAACACTTTTACCATCTTAAAATTGAGCGAATTGGAAAGGAGATAAATACAATCAACATGATTACGACATAAAAAAATACAAATATAACACAATAATTACAGAAATTGGCCGGGGGGGGGGGGGGAAGACCAAAATATAATTGATCGTTTATTATTTATTGTCCGTGTTGTTTAGTACTTGGGCCTAGGCTTTAGTTTATGTTTACTGCCAACTGATTTTGTCTTATGGGTTGTGGACTTAGGTTGGGTATTAATATATAATTTTATTACAATATAAATATATGGTTATTTAATATATTATATTAGTTAACATGAATCAAACAATCTTGATGGTTAAATAGATAATCGTTATCTTTAGAGGTTTTTGGTTTAAGTACATTGTTTGCAGAAGTGTTTAAACATTCATTATCAAATATATTGAGAATCTTTCGAACATATAGTAACGTATAATCACCCCAAACTAGTTATATATTCCCTACATTTAGGCTGACATGAGTTTTCTTGATTGCTACCCTTCATATTATAGTTGTGCATGGGTTGGTTGGGTAACCTACTTGGGACTAGTCTTAGATAATTATATTTTAAACTAAAATCTATTTGATCAAGATTTAAATTAAATACTCAGATGTATATATATTTAGATTTTGAATATTAAAATGAATATTTTAACTCTTAAAACAACATTTCAATCAGGTAATTAGATAAATCAATATAATTTGAACTTGGATGATATATATTCGCTTTTAAAGAAACTTGAGTACTAAACTATCCGCATGCGCTGTGCTTGAATGATGATACTTGTGTGTCTTTGTTGATAGGAAAAATCATAGGGACCTTTCTCATAACCCCCAACAGCACATCATGACAGCAAGTCTTGATTGATGAACGATTCTTGTTTCGTTTCGTGATGAATTTATATGATAATTTGAAGAAAAAAATGGTAGGAAATAATATGTCACATCAATATATATTACTTTGATATAATAATTTTAGCCTGTTAATGAAAAAAGTTAATAGTCCAAAACTCCAAACATAGGCAGATGCCTAGACATTTGAAACGTGTTTAAAAGAAAAAGAGTTAGCTGTTCATGACTGCTATTTTTCTGCTTTATTTCCTAACATTTTTCATTTAGGAGACGAAAGGAAAAGAGAAACAAAGACTTTAACAATGATTCTGCTTCCGCCTGCCTTTTCAACAATCCATAAACTAGTCTATAAAATAAAGAAAAGCTGCCCAGGAGTCTATTCTCTTAAAGCACCAAATTTTACTAACACCAACAAATTATATAAATTTTAAATTATTAACATATTAAAATTAATGTAAAATATTTTAATTTAATTGGAACACAATAAAATATATAAATGCAACAATTCTGCAAGTCCCCTTTCTTCATGTTAGATTTCTTACATACAGTTGTTCAATGTTTTTAAAACAAGAGTTTGATTCATGTTATTTAAGTTTATAAGGTATAATCTTGATTATAATGTAAGACTATAATATTTGATTTATAAATATTACGAGCATATACTAATCTAAGACTATGAGTTATAATTTCATAACACAATGTTTCATTTGTAATTTAATTTGTAATTTAAGATTATAGGTTTAATCTTATATTTATGTCCAATTTACATTTTATTTTTTTAAAAAATAAATAAAATCTAATTAAAAAAAATAAGAATCTCCCTAATTATTTTTACTCAAACAATTTATTTATTTATTACGATTATAAATTTTTATTTATATTTTATATAAAAATATAATAAAATATTCTATTACTTAGCGTAAAATTTAATAAAAGAAATATCTTGATAGATATAATCAAACCAAAGAGTATTTATGTTATTTGAATTAAATTTGATATTGTATAAAAATATTATGAATATTTATATATATATATATAGATTTAAATAATTTTATGTTTGGGTCTAAAATAATAAAGAGTGAAATTATGAATTTTAAAATTTTCCGTCACTTTTCAAACGTCATTGGAATGGGAATGGGAATGGGAATGGGAATGGGAATGGGAATGGGAATGGGAATGTTTTTAAGATGGCAGGGATTATTAGTATTAATATTTTACAATGATTTTTAAAATTTTAAGATAAGATAATTTATAAAATTCGATGAAAGTAAATTATCAATAAAAAATATAAATAAATTAAGATATATGATAATTAAAAAGAATTTATAGAAGATAATTGTTCATGACCGCCTCTAGATCTATCCTTGTGTTGTCATTATTGAATGTCTCGGGAAAATTGTCATACTTTTAGAAGACATTTGATTAACAGAAAAGATGATTATTTTTGGAATGAAATTATTTGAATATAACATTATTTTGAGAATGTTATATTACCTTGTTTAATTTGTTTAACATTAATGTAAGATTAGTATTTAGTTGGAGGAATATAATATTACTTAAAGACATATTTTAACAAATTATCCTTGTGATATATGTTCTTTTTAAAAAGTTAAACTTTAATATTAAACTATAAATAATTGAATGAAAATTCATAGAAATATTTTAATTATTTTATAAACAAAAATATTTTAATTGTTATACTATATAACTTTTGAGGAAAAATATAATTAACATATAATTAATAAAAGAGAAAATAACTTCAGTGACCAAAAATCTCATATAATATACGATTTTAACCAACTTTTTCCGGATTTGCCAAAATGACCAACAAAATCGCAATGCGATCGCTAATTTGCAACGCGATCTCCATTATCGCAAATCAGTTTCCAGATTCGCAACGCGATTATAACTATCGCAATGCGATTTTCCAATTTCGCGTTGCGATTTTCCCAAATCGCAATGCGAATAAGTAAATCGCAATGCGAATTTGGAAAATCGCAACGTGATACTGACTATCGCAACGCGATACTGACTTTCGCAACGCGATACTTAATTTCGCAACGCAATACTGACTTTCGCAACAAGATAATACATAATCGCAATGCGATTTTCAAAGCGCCATTAGTATCGCAAAGCGTATTTTATTTTCAAATTCCAAACACGAATATTAATATATTGGAACACTGAACCGTCCACAGTATATCCCGTAATCGCAACTCATAACATAAAACCTAAAATCACAACTCAGTCCCATCTCCATCTCTCACTCTCTCACCCATCTCCGACGAAATCCGTCCCCATCTCCGGCGAAATCCGTCTATCTCCATCTCTCAGAGCCACCCTCACAATCAGAAATGGAAAATCAACCAAATCAACCACCGAGGGTTAGTTTTTTTAATTATTTTCTTTTTGAAATTTTTGCATTATTATTAGGTTTTTTATATTGAAATTGATGATAAGTTTACTGGTAATTTCAATAATAGATTAACCATTTCACTTAGATTGCTTATTAAATCAACCGAGAATCGCAACGACAAAATCGCAACGCGATTTTATTCTCTCGTTGCGATAATCAAATTCGCGTTGCGATTGTCATTTTCGTGTTGCGATTTTCATTTTCAGAAACTATTCTTCTTATGCAAATTGAAACTTGAATGAATTGCATTACTTCAACCAAAAAACAAAGACAAATAAGAAATTCACATTGTTGCAAATTTAAGTTTGAAGAATAAACTACTACTCTTTATGTTTATTATTGTTTTTTGTATATCTTCACAGTGTAGTTTTTGGTATATCTAACTTAGTATGTTTATTGTTTTTGTAGAACTTTTATTCGGCTCAATTGACCTTAAGAAATAAAGTCAGCCTGGCCAAAACAATTGCGTCGAAGCTTTCACCTGCACAAAGAAAAATGTTTGAGGATACTTGTTTCGGGCCATGGCTGAAAGTACAACATCCCGGTGGAGATGCGATGTTGACACACCTGTTTCTTCAAACCATGACTAGCGATCTACCAGATACTATACAACGTCGTGATGAAGAGATATGGTTTGATTTTCCACCGACGTATACGTGTTTTGGGCGGGAGAAGTTTTGCTTAATCACCGGTCTACGCTTCGGACACGATGATGTAGGTCGGTACACTAGACACATTACCCGCCCATCATGGTTATTCCGGGTTTTTTCTGAGCTGGAGAGGTCGAATCTACACGTGGAAGACCTGACGAGATTATTGAATAAGAAAGATGGTTTTACTCGGATGGATGACGTCGATGTTGTCCGAGTATGCCTTCTAATACTTTTGCATGCCGACTTTTTAGGCAGAGAGGCCAGACAACCTATTCCGAATGATCTAATCAAATTGGTAGAAGACCTAAATGCGTGGAACCTGTTTCCGTGGGGCTCGTATTTATGGAAAGCTACATGGAATAAGTTATCGTATGCCTTGGATGATCGAAAAAGTTTGCATGGCGATGGTTCTAAATACACTTTGACAGGCTTTATTTGAGCCTTTAAGGTAAGAATTTTTATATAATGTTTCCAAAATTATAAGTAATTATTTAACAATTACTAATGTTTGTTATTATATTGTTTGTAGATTTGGATATTTGAGGCCTTTCCCGCCATGAAGCCATATGCAATAAAAACTTCAAATGATATTCCCAGGGCTATTTCCTGGAAGAGGAAACGAACTTTGTAATGGGAAGATTTACTACGGCATATGACAATAAATAATGTAAGTTAACATAAATACTACCATATGTTTATAAACAAGTTATTACTAGTACACGTTTAACTTTGTTTGAGCTTTTATATTGTTAGGAGGCCAACACTCCATTACAGAGGCTGACACCCACGGAAGCTGAGCTTGCCACTGATTGGTGGCAAGCTAGTAAGCGTTTTTTTGATGGCACGGATGATGAGCAGCCTCCACTTCGGGAGCCATCACCTCACCCAGAGCCATCACCTGATCGACCCGACTATACATTTCCACAACGACAGCCATCACCTATTCTGTCACATCATCGAGCCTCTTCTCCATCATCACCGCAAGATAGGCGACGGACAAAGATGCCACGACGTTTATCTCCCTGTTCTCCACCTCCACGTGATGAGTTAGGGGAGTTACGTGATGAGGTCAATGCCTTGCGTGAGGAGGACGGTACTTTACGCAAAGACGATGGTGCATGGCGTGTTGAGGTGTCTACTTTACGCGGTGAGGTAGCCGCTTTACGTGAGATGATAGCATCGTTGCAGAATGAGGTTCATACTCTACGCAACGAGGTAAGTTTAAGATTTTTTATATTTAACTTGATGATAAATTTACTCGTAATTTCACTTAGATTAACCATTTCACTTAGATTGTTTAATAATTTCATTCAGTTGCTGCCAATACTGCTAAACTGTTTTTGTTAGTATTTGTTTTTGGTTTTGTCTTTTGGTTGAAGTAATGCAATCCATTCAAGTTTCAATTTGCAGAAGAAGAATAGTTTACTTTCGCAACACGAAAATGACTATCGCAATGCGAAATGAAAAGCGCAACGACAAAATCGCAATGCGAAATGAAAATCGCAACGACAAAATCGCAACGCGAAATGAAAATCGTAATGCGATTTGTGTTTCGCGTTGCGATTTTGTCGTTGCGATTTTCATTTCGCATTGCGATAGCCATTTCCGCATTGCGATAGCCATTTCCGCGTTGCAATAGTCATTTTCGCGTTGCGAAAGTAAACTATTCTTCTTCTAGAATGTTTATATATGTTGTCCTTTTAAATGTTTATATAAGTGCTTACTTCTGGAATGTTATCTGATGCATTTTGTGAACTATGATAGAATAATGACTTTGGTGAATACAATGCAAGTTTGAAACATATTTGTCTTTGTTTAATATCATGTCTGTTTATTTATTGATTTATGTATTAATTTTTTTAGCGGCCCGATAAGGTGGATGCTTTACGTCGGGTTTTCCTTGCACGACGGAGTTCACGCATCAGACGGCGTGCACGTGCTATTACGTCTCTGTTCACCCCAAAGGTGCGAAGACTCCGCAAGAAGAAGCCCGACTCACCTGTCATCCCTCAAGAGTCCCCTCCAATCGTTCAAGAGGCCCCTATCATCCCTCAAGAGTCCCCCTCCCCACCGTTCAAGAGACCACTGTCATCGTTGAAGAGGTCCCTCCCATCATTCCAGAGCCCGATTCACATGGGGTAATATATCGAATTATTGAGAAACCCCCACCGTTGCCGGACGTGATGGATGAAAGTTGGCTCTCGTATGAGTTACCGGCTAGTACCCTTCCGGTATCTGAAGTGGGGAGGAGACAACTACCGGAAACAATTCTGGATAATACCCTTTGGGCTAAGACCGCAGTTGATTTTTATCTACATGAGCGGAGCCAAGGGTGTTACACTGACATAAGCAAACTCAACGATGAGATGTATTTGTTGCTTAATCGGTCTTGGTGGGGTGTGTTATTAGGGGTTGAAGACAGTGGCTATTTCGATGGGGAGGTAAGTCTTATATTTGTCTTATATATAATTTTGATTAATTTTTTTAAAAATTAATGTAATTCACTAATATATGTCTTTTTTTGTAAAACAGCATATCGATGCGTGGGTGTCACGTCTTCTAATAATAAGGTAGCTTAGGAAAAATAAAAAAAATCGCGATATACAATAATGCCGGCGGCTTTTCACGCAGTTCACTTGAAGAATCAACGAGATGAATCATTTTCGTTGGGCAATGGACAAGCTAAACTTTATCCTGCATGGTGGGAGGTCGATAAGGTTAGTGTTTATTTTTTAAATTTTTTAAAGGTGTTCATAAATAAGTGCGCAAATAAATGAATTATTACTTATGATTGCAGGTGTTTATCCTTATTTTGGAACGTCGTCATTGGCTTCTCGTCCAACTTTAGCTCTCATCCCTGAAGATAATAGTATATGACAGCATGATAAATTACATATCACTGTCTGATTTGAGAGATATTATCAAGGGATGTAGCTCTCATTTGGCTAAATTCTTGGATGAGATTAATTATTGGACTCATTCTGGACACAAGAAGCCAAAGAAGTTCAATGTCACAGTTGTTAGAGACGAGACCGCGCCACAACAATCACCGGGAGCCAGAGGGGATTGTGGTCCTCTCGTATGCATGTGCTTGGCGCGTTTGACGACGGGAAGCACAGAGTTTCTACCTCCCACCGATAGAGATAGAGCTGCAATAGGCTTGTAGTTTCGGTATTATATGGCTAGAGTGATATATTCGAGACGCTGCCTACCTGCATCCGCGTTATGAAAGCATCCATTGTTAATTGGTAAGTCAAATGCAAGTTTTGTTAATATATATACTCCTTTTGGTTTGAAAATGTTTGGTTAAGTACCTAGAATTCAATAATTTGTTGTTTGTAGGTTTTAGTTGTGTAAAAAGTCTTGTTTGAGCAAATGTTTGGTTTCTGCAGGTTAATCCTTAAGTGAGCTGCGTGAAATGGATGTACGGGTGCAAAAGTTGATTCATTGATTCAATAATTGATGAGAAAATAAGAATTATTATTATTTTTTGATTGTTTAATTGATTTGTAAAAAATGATTTGTAAATGTTGATTTGTTTAATTGATGTGTACATAATTCTTATTTGTGCTTGTTTAATTGATTGAAATGTAATAGTTGATTTGTTGATTTTCAATCTGCATTATGTTGAAGGCAAAACAGACTATCGCAACACGAAACTGACTATCGCAACGAGAGAATCGCAATGCAAAATGGCTATCGCAACGATAAAATCGCAATGCGATTTTCATTTTGCATTGCGATTTTCTCGTTGCGATAGCCATTTTCGCGTTGCGATTTCCCCGTTGCGATAGTCAAATAAATGTCTAATGAGTGATAACAACTGAACAGATCATAACAATGTTCAAACTCAAGTTACTAATACATGCCAAACTGAAAATGTTAAAAGTGCACACATAAAATACACATAATACAACGTTTGTATTTAAAAATCACCTAAGTTAACAGTCCCAAAAGGTGAAGCCGGTTGTGATTGGGATTTTGAAGATGATTGCGATTTTCAGAATCTCGTTGCGAAAGTCAGAATCGCGTTGCGAAAGTCAGAATCGCATTGCGAAAGTCAGTATCGCGTTGCGATTTTGTATTATCGCGTTGCGATAGTCAGTATCGCATTGCGATTTTCCAAATTCGCATTGCGATTTACTTATTCGCATTGTGAATTGGGAAAATCGCAACGCGATACTTATTTTCGCAACGCGATACTGACTTTCGCAACGCGATTCTGACTATCGCAACGAGATTCTGACTATCGCAACCAGATAATACAGAATCGCAATGCGATTTTCAAAGTTCGCAACACAAATTTTTTGTGTATATATCTACGCAGCAGCAACAACTCATAACCTAAATCCCTAAATCGCAACTCATTCCATCTCCATCTATCACTCTCTCCGGCGACATCCGTTCCTATATCCGTTCCTACATCCTTCCCCATCCGGCAACAGGTCTTAGTTTCGCAGCTCGTTTGTTTAGTAAATTAATTTACAACCATGAAATCATCTAATGTTGATCATGTTTGGATAGATTTGTGTTTTGGAGGGTCATGGGAGAATGTTCATGGTGTTTTACAATATATGCCTTTACCCATGAATCTTCAACTAAAACTGTCATTAAAAAAGTTAACTTATGAAACTCTAATGTTACGTGTTTCAAAGAAATTGAATTTAGAGTTCCTAAGTGGATTTAGGTTATCTTATCAGAGAAATGATAAAGTTTATTTGTTAACCGACAATGAAGATGTTGAACGATTCATTGCTTACATTAGTGTTTCAAGTGATGATGTTACATTGTATGTTATTGAACCTAGAAGTAGTATTATTGGGTCAATAGCGGGTAGTAATCAACTAAGTTTTTCTCAAAACCCACAACCTTTCTTTAATCCAAATCCCAATCAACTTTCAGCACCAAATTCCGGTTTTTGTATTGACCAATTAGACGATGATGAGCCAATAGAAAAAATTGTGAGTACTAGTCAATATTCGAAATTTGATCTTGGTCAATACCCGGACTTTGATATTGGTCAATACTCGGATTTTGATGATGTTTCAGAAGAAGAAACAGACCCTGCGTGTAATGATTTTGATATTGGTCAATACCCGAATTTTGATGATGAAACAACCGTTGCCGAGGAAGATGTTGTTGATGATAATGAGGAGGAAGTTATGACTGTGAATGAACATGTTGAACATCCATTTTGTAATTCATATAATCTTGAAGAAGAAAAAGAAGAAGAAAAAGTCTCCGAAGAAAAGAAAATGCCACGGGAGTATAACTGGAATATGCCAGAATTACTTCAGATACCGGAAGAAGAGTTGGTAAAGAAAGCAGTTGATTGTTACACAAAAGTTATTCGTATCAAGAAAGATGATTGTTTGAATACAAAGGAAGACTTGAAGATAGCTTTGTATACGAAATGTGTGGAAGATGGCTATCAACTAAAAGTTAACAAATCAAGCAAAGATCGTTTCGAAACAAGGTGTATGATTGACAAAAACTGTACGTGGCGTATGATTGCAAAGAGGATAAAAGATTGCGAAATGTTTCAAGTTAGGACTTTTATTGATAAACATACATGTTCAAGAACCCAAGTTTTTCCTCACCATAGACAGGCAAACAAAAAGGTGTTGGGTGGTTTTCTGGCTGAGTTAATGTTTTTGAATGGCAGGGTATATCGGGGACATGAAATTATGACTGACATGAATGCTCGTTTCAAGATTAGTATATCATATTCTCAAGCTTGGAGAGCCAAATGTTATGCCTTGGAATTGTTGAGAGGGTCGTCAGAAGCATCGTTTGCCCAACTGCCGGCTTATTGTCACAATTTAAAGCTGAAAAATCCTGGGTCGGTAACTCATATCAAAACAGATAGAGATGGACGCTTTGAGTTGCTGTTTATCGCCATTGGTGCTGCGGTTAGTAAATCAATATAATTATGTTGACTCATTTTTGTTAGTTACATGCATTTCACATTTAAATGATTATATTTCTTGTGTATATTATTTTGTAGATTCGTTCGTTTATTACTTGCATGCGCCCAGTTATTATAGTTGACGGAGCACATTTGAAAGGTCGATACCTTGGAGTAAACTTATTAGCAGTAGCCATGGATGCTAACAATGGGATATTGCCAATAGCTTACGGGGTTGGCAAATCTGAAACCTCTAATTCATGGACATGGTTTATGGGGCATCTTAGGGATTGCATAGGTCCTATTAGCAATCTGACAATCATATTCGATAGGGCAAACTCAATTGACAACGTTGTTAGAAGGTGTTTCCCAGATGCTTTTCATGGACTTTGTGGTGTTCATTTGTATAGAAATCTAAAATCAAGGTCTGCTGGTATAAAAAAGCACAAATGGACATACTGGAAGGCTGTAAAAGCTTATCGGGAAGTGGATTTCAATAAGCATATAAACTGTTTAAGACGTGTTTTGCCTCAGTGTGCTCAAACACTAGAAGATGTCGGGTTTGAAAGATGGTCAAGAGTACATCAACTTGGAGCAAGATATGGTTTCATGACATCTAATAGTGCAGAATCAATCAACGCTCTAAGTCGTCATTCCCGGAAATTACCCATTACTATGTTAATGGAGGTTTTTCGAGCCTCTATTCAACAGTGGTACTACAAGAAAAGAAACCATGCAGGTATTATTTCTTTGAATTCGTAACTTATCATATATTTTACTAAGTATTATTTATTTAAATTTACAGGAACATTGGAACACGTGTTACACCATGGACTGAAAAAAAGATAACGAAACGTGTTGTGAAGTCAACGTCATGGAGAGTTTAACCATGTTCAAACACTTTGTTTGAAGTACTGGATAATAACTTAAATGGGCTTGTCGATCTAAATGCAAGGACGTGTAGTTGTTTGAAATGGCAAACATCTTGTTATCCGTGTGGCCATGTTATAAAAGTTGCTCTTCATCTAAACCAAGATGATTCAAGCACATACGCTATGGATTGCTACACTACAGAAGTATATCGACAGACTTATGCCGAGATTGTCTACCCTATTTCACATCCTTCTGAGTGGGACATACCAGATGACTTACAAACAGTTTTGCCACCAGCCATGGACAGAAGGCTACCTGGCCGACCAAAAAGTCACGATCGTATACCGTCTAAGGGTGAAGAGAAGAAGAGATCGACATGTAGTCGGTGCAAGGAAAGTGGTCATACAAAGTTGACATGTGGATCACCAGTGCCATCACAATCATCTTTTACTCTACCAAAATATGGATCCTCATCAAAATCCAAAGATCATATGGTGTCAAGAAAAAGGCAATCAAAATCGCAATCATCTTTAAAATCTCAATCACAACTGGCTTCACCTTTTGGGACTGTTAACTTAGGTGATTTTTAAATGCAAACGTTGTATTATGTAGATTTTATGTGTGAACTTTTAACATTTTCAGTTAGGCATGTATTAGTAACTTGAGTTTGAAAATTGCTATGATATGTTCAGTTGTTATCACTTATTAGGCAATCATTTGACTATCGCAACACGGAAATGACGTTCGCAATCATCTTAATGTCTATCGCAACGCGGAAATTACTATCGCAATACGAAATGAAAATCGCAACGATAGAATCGCAATGCGAAATGAAAATCGCAACGAAAGAATCGCAATGCGAAATGAAAATCGCAACGAGGGAATCGCAAAGCGAAATGAAAATCGCAACGCGAATTTAGTTTCGCGTTGCGATTTTGTCGTTGCGATTTTCATTTCGCGTTGCGATTTTCATTTCGCATTGCGATAGTCATTTTTGCCTTCAACATAGTGCAGATTGAAATCAACAAAATCAACCATTACATTTCAATCAATTAAACAAGCAAAAATAAGAATTATGTTAACATCAATTAAATAAATCAACTTTTACAAATCACCTTTTACAAATCAATTAAACAATCAAAAAATAAGCAATAATTCTTATTTCCTCATCTACTATTGAATCAACTTTTGCAGCCATACATCATTTTCACGCAGCTCACTTCTGAGATTAACCTGCATAAACCAAACATTTGCTCAAACAACACTTTCTACACATCTAAAACCTACAAACAGCAAATTATTAAATTCTAAGTACTTAACCAAACATTTTCAAACCACAAGCCTATAAACATACCAATTGTTTATGGACATTTTTATAACGCGGATGCAGGTAGGCAGCATCTCGTATATATCGATCTAGCCATATAATGCCGAAACCACAAGCCTACTGCAGCTCTATCTCTATCGGTGGGAGGTAGATACTTTATACTTCCTGTGATCAAACGCTCCAACGCCAAGTATACGAGAGGACCACAATCCCCTCTGGGTCCTTTCGTTTGTTGTGGTGCGGTCTCGTCTCTGCTAACTCTAATTCTTTGGCTTCTTGTTTCCAGAACGAGTCCAATAATTTATCGCATCCAAGAATTTAGCAAAATGAGAGCTACATCCCTTAATAATATCTCTTAAATCAGCCAATGATATGTAATTTATCTTGCTGTCATATACTATTGCCTTAAGGGATGGGATCTGAAGCTTGACGAGAAGCCAATGTTTACGTTCCAAAACAGGGATAAACACCTATAATCATAAGTAATAATTCATTCATTTGCGCACTTATTTATGAATACCTTTAAACTCAATCTAAACTAAATACTAACCTTATCGACCTCCCACCATGCAGGATAAAGTTTAGCTTGTCCATTGCCCAACGCAAATGATTCATCTCGTTGATTCTTCAAGTGAACGGCGTTAAAAGACGTCGGCATAATTGTATATCGTGTATTTCTTTTATTTTCCTTAAGTTTCCTAATTATTAGAAGACGTGACACCCACGCATCGATATGCTGTTTTACAAAAAAAGACATATATTAGTAACTTACATAAATTTTAAAAAAGAAATCAAATTAAAATATAAGAAAAATATAAGACTTACCCCTCCATCGAAATAGCCATTGTCTTCGACCCCTAATAATACGCCCCACCAAGACCGATCAAGCAACAAATAGATATCATCGTTGAGCTTGCATATGTCAGTGAAACACCCCTGGCTCCGCTCATGTAGATAAAAATAAACTGCGGTCTTAGCCCAAAGGGTGTTATCCAGAATTGTGTCCGATAGTTGTTTCCTCTCCACTTCAGATACCGGTATGGTACTGGCCGGTAACTCTTACAAGAGCCAACTTGAATCCATTATGTCCGGCACGTCAGAGGGTTTCTCAAGAATCCTACATATGACGCCATGTAAATCGGGCTCTTGAATGGTGGGAAAGACCTCTTCAACGATGACAGTGGCCTCTTGAACGGTGGGATGGGACTCTCGAGGAATGATAGGGGCCTCTTCAACGATAGGAGTGGACTCTTGAGGGATGACAGGCGAGTCGGGCTTCTTCTTGCGGTGTCTTCGCACTATTGGGGTGTACGGAGACTTAATAGCACGTGCACGCCGCCTGATGCATGAACTCTGTCGAGCAAGAAAAACCCGACGTAAAGCATCCACCTTATCGGTCCTCTAAATAATTAAATACAAATATCAATAAATAAACAGACATGATATTTAAATAGTGAAAACAAAGACAAATATATTTCAAATTTTCAACCAAAAGACAAAACAAAGACAAATACTAACTTCACAGTGTTAAAGAATACACAGTTTAGCAGAATTGGCAGCAACCGGATAAATTGACTTCAACCAAAAGACAAAACAAAAAGACAAATACTAACTTCACAGTGTTAATAAATAGTTTAGCAGTATTGGCGGCAACCGAATAAATTTACTAAGAAATCTAAGTGAAATGGTTAATTTAAGTGAAATTACGAGTAAATTATCATCAAGTTAAATATGGAAAATCTTAAACTTACCTCGTTGCGTAGAGTATGAACCTCATTCTGCAACGATACTACCATCTCACGTAGAGCGACAACCTCACCACGTAAAGTAGACACCTCCACACGCCATGCACCATCGTTATCGCGTAGAGTACCGATCTCCTCACGCAAGGCATTGACCTCATCACGTAACTCCCTTGACTCATCCCGTGGAGGTGGAGAACAGGGAGATAGAAGTCGTGGCATCTTTGCCGGTCGCCTATCATGAGGTGATGGTGGAGAAGAGGCTCGATGATGTGACGGGATAGGTGATGGCTCTCGTTGTAGAGGTGTATAGTCGGGTCGATCAGGTGATGGCTCTGGGTGAGGTGATGGCTCTCGAAGTGGAGGCTGCTCATCATTCGTACCATCAAGAAAACGTTGACTAGCTTGCAACCAATCAGTGGCAAGCTCAGCCTCCGTGAGTGTCAGTCTCATTAATGGAATGTTGGCCTCCTAAAAATATAAAAACTCAAACAAAGTTAAACGTCTACTATTAATAACTTGTTTATATATGATAGTATTTATGTTAACTTACATTATTTATTGTCGCATATGGTATTAAGTCTTCTCAATCCAACAGACGTTTCCTCTTCTAGGAAATAGCCCTAGGAATATCATTTGAGGTTTTTAATGCATATGTCCGCATGCTGGGGAAAGCCTCGAATATCCAAATCTACAAACAATATAATAACAAACATTAGTAATATTTAAATAATTAATTATAATTTTGAAAACATAATATAGAAATTCTTACCTTAAAGGCCCAAACAAAGACTGACAAAGTGTATTTCGACCCATCGCCCTGCAAACTTTTGCGGTCATCAAAGGCAGACGACAACTTAGTCCAGGTAGCTTTCCATATATACGAACCCCACGAAAATAGATTCCATGCATTTAGGTCCTCTACCAATAATATTAGCTACTGAGGAATAGGTTGTCTGACCTCTCTGCCTAAAAATCCTGCATACAGAAGTAGTAGAAGGCATACTCGGACAACATCGACGTCATTCATCCGAGTAAAACCATCTTTCTTATTAAACAATTTCTTCAGGTCGTCGACGTGTAAGTTCGGCTTCTCTATTGACTCATCAGGAAAAACTCTGGATAACCATGATGGGCGGGTGATATGCTGAGTGTACCGGCCTACATCATCGTGTCCGAATCGTAGACCAGTGATTAAGTAGAACTCATTCCACCCAAAACAAGTATACACCGGTGGAAAATAAAACCATATCTCTTTCTCACCACGTTGTATACTGTCGGGTAGATCGCTAATCATGGTCTGAAGCCACAAATGGGTCAAATTAGCATCTCCACCCGGATGATGTACTCTCAGCCATGGCCCGAAGCAGGTTTCTTCAAACAATTTTCTTTGCGCAGGTGAAAGCTTCGAAGCAATTGTAGTGGCTAGGCTAACTTTATTCCTTAATGTCAATGAAGCCGAAAAAAATTTCTACAAAAACAATAAACATACCAAGTTAGATATACCAAAAACTACACTGTGAAGATATACCAAAAACAATAAACATAAATAGTAGTTTATTCTTGAAACTAAAATTTGCAACACTGTTTTGTCTTTTGGTTGAAATGAAAATCGCAACGAGATAATGAAAATCGCAACGCGGAAACGACTATCGCAACGAGAGAATCGCAATGCGATTTTGGTTTCGCGTTGCGATTATCTCGTTGCGATTTTCATTTCGCGTTGCGATTCTCTCGTTGCGATAGTTATTTCCGCGTTGCGATTTTCATTCTCGAAACTATTCTTCTTCTGCATTACTTCAACCAAAAGACAAAACAAAGACAAATACTAACTTCACAGGGTTAAATACTAAACAGTTTAGCAGTATTGGCAGCAATCGAATGAATTTAATAAGAAATCTAAGTGAAATGGTTAATCTATTATTGAAATTATCAGTAAACTTATCATCAATTTCAATATGAAAAACCTAAAATAATGCAAAAATTTCAAAATAAAAATAATTAAAAAAACTAACCCTCGGAGGTTGATTTTCTATTTCTGAATGATTGTGAGGGATTTCTGATCGTGAATGGTTGTGAGGGATTTCGCCGGCGATGGGGACGGAAATCTTCGGAGATGGGGACGGATTTCGTCGTAGAGAGTGAGAGATGGAGATAGGGATGAGTATTGTGATTCTAGGTTTGAGGTTATGAGTTGTGATTACTGTGGACGGTTCAGTTTTCGATATATTAAGAAAAAATTCGTGTTTGGAATTTGAAAAAAAATACGCGTTAATACGAATGGCGCTATATAAATCGCATTGCGATAGTAAGATTCGCATTGCGATTTATGTATTCGCATTGCGATTTTCCTAATTCGCATTGCGATTTACTTAATCGCGTTGCTATTTACGTATTCGCATTGCGAATTATGAAAATCGCAACACGAATACGTAAATCGCAATGCGAATTAGGAAAATTGCATTGCGATAGTCAGTATCGCATTGCGATTTTCCAAATTCGCATTGCGATAGTCAGTATCGCATTGCGATTTTCCAAATTCGCATTGCGATTTACTTATTCGCATTGCGAATTGGGAAAATCGCAACGCGAAATTGGAAAATCGCATTGGGATAGTCATAATCGCGTTGCGAATCTGGAAACTGATTTGCGATAATGGAGATCGCGTTGCGAATTAGCGATCGCATTGCGATTTAACGATCGCATTGCGATTTTGTTAGTCATTTTGGCAAATCCGGAAAAAGTTGGTTAAAATCGTATATTATATGGGATTTTTGGTTACTGAGGTTATTTTCTCTTAATAAAATTAGTATGTCAAATTTATATTTTCAAATAATTTTTATAAATATCTTATTTATTTTTATATAATAAAATATTAAAAAAATAATTTTGTGATCTTGAGTGGAAAAATATATTATTTTTCACTATATCATATCATTTTTAATAACTCAAAATTATATATTATTTTTATAATAATATCTTTGTTCATCTCATAAAATTATAAGTTTTTAATATATTAAATATAAAATAATTTTAATTATTCAAATTTATAAATATTTTACTAAATCAAACTCTTTGTTTATTATGTTTATTTTTTTGGTACACTTGTTTATTATGTTTATAATTTTAAGTAAAACATGAAATATAAGATTTCAGAATGATCCATATAAAAAATATTATTTCATGTATATTTATGTCTAAAGTGGTGAAAATTATACAATATTATCTAGTAATAATGATTTTTTTGTAAATCAAATATGAAAATACAATTCTTTAAAAAAATTATTCTCCCTAATAATATTTTCTACGTCCCAACTCCACTTAAAATTATATAGGTTAATTTTAAAGTATGCCATCTTTGAAGCAAAATGTGGTTTGAACGTATACAGTAGGGTATATGCCATTGTTCCTGTTTGTGATAGGTGCTTATGACTCATGACAAAGACTGCAAGTTATGGTCACTTTACGAGCACCATAATCTTGGGGGAATGGGGGGCAAAAGAATTAATGATTATATTCACCCAGTTTTCCTTTTATAACATTCTTCAAACCAATGATCGTTGCCCAGATCAAGAATCTATTCGAACCTCTGTCCAAACATGAATGATGAGTAGGATGAAAAAAATCCAACATATTATTGCGTTGGAATTTGTCAGCAACACCCATCAATACTCATGCCTTGTGTTTTCACCCAAACAACCGGAACTTAGACCCATTTATTGGTTTCAAGAGCCCATCTGCTTCACTTTAAAAACGGTGTACTTTGTGCATACACTTGCATTAGATCCTTGTATCTAACTAAGACTCCATAGATCGTCATGGGACCATCATGGCAACATACCAGACAGCTTTTCTCCTAAATTCCCTTTTTTCCCCCTGGATACAGTGCATTTTCTTTTTTAAAAAGAAAGGAAAAAAAAACCAGTTTGAATGTGAGAAATTGGCAGTTCTCACATGTTCACAACTCATCATTAACTCTTTTTGTGTGGGGCTGTTTTGAAACTTGGAAACCAACTTACTCATGTCGTTGTTGTCATCCAATAAATAATTCGTGTGCCCCATTTTTTTTAAATTTTCCATGGCAGTGGGCTCTCCCCATACTTGATGACGATACTACAGCTAAATTTCCCACTTGTGTGCTTTTGGTTATCACAGCTTTTTTTCCAGGGGGGAATTTGCCTTTCACTGCGACTGGGAAATGTTTCAAGGAAAACACAAAGAAAGTAGGCTAAAAGGAGTTAAGTCATCAATTCAACTTCAGGGTAATTTTGAATATAAAACATATTTGCTGGGTTTCAAGCATTGTCATTGTTAGCAGAGGCTGTGTTTAGGGCTTCGTCATTTTGATGGGCCAATGGCAGGGTAAAGGAAATGAATTTTGTCATTCGCTGGAATGAAAGAATCTCAGTGAAAAAAAAGGCATAGATTGTGCTATTATGTCATCCACTGGATCTTCCTTTTTCTTCCAACTAACATTACTTGAAACAATGGATCAGCCTAAGTGTTTTTCTTTCCTTTTTATGTTCATAATCTCTCTCTCCCTTACAGGTTTAATGGTTAATTTGATTCTTAAAAGTATGTTACTTTTCTCACTTTGGTCCTTAAAGATTTTTTGGGTCCAAATCAAGACTAAAAATATCATCCATTAAACGGTTTAGTCCTTTTCTGCTTAAAAAAACCCGACAGAATCCTCCCACCAATTAAAACATACCACTTGACTTCTTTTATATTCTTATTTTTATGCTTAATTTGGTCCTTAAGGTATACCATTTATCTCACTTTAATCCCTAAATTAAAATTTGATAGTTAAATTTTAAAATGCTTGTGTTTTTATATCTACTGTACGGTAAAGTGTTTTTTAGTATTAATTTGTGTTATTTATTAGAAGGAGTTAAATTGAGTTTGTTATTTAAATGTTTGGTAAATGACAAATAGTAACTCGGGTTTGAGTATGTTTTTTTGTCATTAATATTTAAAAAGTTACGTCGTAATCAATGCTATCGATTTAGTGCATTATGACCCCTCAACCATTAAGTATATATATATTATCTAATTCGATTAATTCGATATATTGACATAATTTGTCTACTTTATGATCTCTATTCCAAATTTATGATTCCCTCTTTCAATAATGTTATCTCTAGTATTCAAACTTAAATTCTCTCTTTGCAATAATAATAGTATACCTTATTGAATCACCCAACACTTGTTGACATATATATATGTATCAAATAAGGGTTTATATTTTATGAATTATTAGTGTATAATACATGTGTACACCATCAATAAAACTATGAGTAAAAAATGTTTAATGTACTTCATCCCAAGTATGTATATTTAAATTTTAGATTAGTGGCTTGAGTTCCATCTAAAATATTTTTGATCGTGACATTTCAACGAAACCTATTAAATCAATATTAACTTTGGATACTCGATTTTCACCCAGAAAATCAGTTTCTTGCTCAAAAAAGGTACGATTTTGGACGTGCGGTTCCGCCTTTGAAAAGCAACTGTAATTATTATTTGTAGGCAAATGATACTGTTTAGGGTTTACTTTAACCTTTATTTACTTTTTTTCGTCTCGGTTTCTGGCTTTACGAAACTTTGTGCAATGCTTTTTTACTTGCTATGGCAACTTTTAAGATATCTCAATAATTACATGCAGGTGCAAGAGTTGAATAGCTCAAGTAACTTTGCTTCAGATCATCAATTACAATATTGCCTTTCGCTATAAAGTTGGATTTAAATTACTATTGTTGATGCATTTTATGTTATGATCGGAGATATAATAAATTTTATTATCATTAATTACAGTAAATAATGATCGTAATTATCAAACACTTAAATAATAAAATAGCAACCATAACATTATATAGCAATCGCTGTCTAAATCCTTGAATAGAGAGTAAATGAAAACTCTGCAGAAGCAAATGAAACATTGGATTTTTTAAATTTATTTGAAATTATGTTCAAATAATTGATTAGGTTACCAGCACACAAAGTTTGACAGTTTCATCGTTGAAGCTGTGAATATATTCATATCTTAACGTGGAATGTTGTGTTTTTCATTGTTCTTGTAAGTGAAAATGTATTATATAAAGGTTTTAATTAAGTATGTTAATTAGGGGTAGAGGCACGTTGTAGGTGACCTCAACTTTGATGATTTAAAAATATTTTAATCTAGGATAAACTATAAATTTCGTCATTCAATTGTTTTACTCTTATTTTAATTATTAAAGTTTTAACTATTCAAAAAAAATTAAAAATCAATTTATTCTTTGAATTTCTTATTTTATTATATTACAAACATATGTGTGTCCATTTGAGACAAAACAAAGGAAGTTGTATTCAAATAAAAATATACAAATCAGCCGATCAGTCAAAAAATAAAATATTCTGTAATGTTAAAATTAAGAAAAATAACTATATTAAATATCAATGTTGAAAAGGCTTTAAAATCCATTTTTATGTTTTTTTTCTAAAAATGAGATTTTTTTTTTACAAAATAAATTTCCTTCTCTGGAAGATTTTTGAAATGAAGGGCGATTAATCGCACCGACCACGAGTAGTGAAGAGCGTGATACGCTGACGCTAACCAAAACTCTTGAGCTTAAAAAAATAAGAGGAAAAAACCAGCTCAAATTCTTTAGAGAAAATAACCTCAGTGACCAAAAATCTAATATAATATACGATTTTAACCAATTTTTTCCGGATTTGCCAAAATGACCAACAAAATCGCAATGCGATCGCTAATTCGCAACGCGATCTCCATTATCGCAAATCAGTTTCCAGATTCGCAACGCGATTATGAATAGTTACATTACTTATAAAATCCTTTTATGACGTGCTGATGCTATTATAAAATCCTTACTAAGAAATTTTAATAATTACATTATTTATTAGTTTTATATGATTTTTCATCATTTGACAATTTTAACTATTTACTCTAGAGATTATTGACAATTTTAATAGGAGACAGAAGGAAAAAAGAACCCGAGCGATAAGCTTAACTTTGGAATTAAGATTGTTTTTCATAAGCTTACATTTACATTTTCATAGATGAAAAGTTGTAGAAAAAAAATATATAGAATCATAAATTCGTCAACTTACAATATGTTGTCGTACAGTGATCAATAGAATGAGTTAGGAATGAAGCTATATATGTCTGATATTTTGAATGGTATGGTGACTTAACACGATTATATTAACAGGTTATAAGATTGATTTGGGAAAGAAACTATTGAGATGTTGAAAATATATAAAAATAATTTTTTTTACGATAGATAATAAGTTTTTTATGAAGACAAGTAATGTTAACATATGTTAGAGATGTTTAGGATTCATCTATGACCTCCTCGACACTGATTTTTGTTTTTGCTCTCGTTTAAAGGTTGGATCATCAATTTGGTAATTTATTATAAACGTCGTTAAAGGTTAAAATAAATTTTCTGGTGACGATGATTAAATTGAAATGATTATTTTCAAGCGACTAATACAAAATCATCATGAACGATGGAAGATCATATTCATAGTTTACTCATAAACATATTACGTATTATTTATTGTAAACTATTATAAATTGATGTTTCATATAAATAACGTTAGCCTTTTGCTTTTGGTTTTACCACCAAAAAGGAAAGAAAAAAGAATTAACGGTCGAAAACCGGCAATAACCGGTACAGACTCTACAATTTGCATTTGGACTGAATTTTGGTTGCATTTGCATTTGCCGACCTTGCAATGCTTACTCGGTGTACCTAACCCCAGTCAGATTCTAACCCTAGTCTGACCCATCTTAGTTTTTATTTATTTATTTAAGTTAGAAAAGCTGATTATGGCCAGCTCCCAGTTTGGTTCTCACTTCTGAAAACTCCCCCACTTCTTCTCTCTCCATAACGCCATTGCAATTTGATTTTGATTGAATAATGATGTAAAGCAAAAGAAAGAAAAAAAGGAGGATAAATTTCTAAGTTATTTTCTTCTAGGTCTGGGTTTTTTGTGGGAAGGGAGTGCTGTTCTTACCTATACGTGTATGTATACTGGTTTTCTTGGAAGCTTGTCTTGTTGGGTATTTTGGGTGTAGTTTTGTTTTTTTTTGCTTTGGTTTTGCTTGTTTTTTAATGGGAATTGAGAGGATGACGGGAAGTTAAGAAAGTTCAGTGGTTTTTAGACAGTTCTAAGCAACTACATACTTGTACAAGTTGGCCTTGTTTCAGACCTACTTGAAGCAAAGATTTTCACCCAAGATCCAAACTAAAAGAGTTTTAAGACATCAAGAAAAAGAGATCTGTAGTTTTTTCAAAAGAGTGTTTTGAGTTCATCATCAACCATGAAGAGATCACTTGGCAGCTCAGATTCCTTGGGTGCTTTGATGTCCATCTGCCCAGCCACAGGTCTAGTAAAACAAACCCAAATTTCAATTCACTTCACTTATAATTCAATGCCCTGCTTTAGTATCATATTTGGCAGTTTGTTTTCTTTTGTTACAGATGAAGTAAGTCCAAGAAACCACCAGATTTACAGTAAAGAGTTTCATTCGATGTTGGATGGCTTAGACGAAGAAGGGTGCTTGGAAGAATCAGGACAACATGGTGCCGAGAAAAAGAGGAGATTAAGGGTCGATCAAGTCAAGGCCTTGGAGAAGAATTTCGAGGTCGAAAACAAGCTCGAACCCGAGAGGAAAGTGAAACTAGCTCAAGAGCTTGGCTTGCAACCGAGACAAGTCGCTGTCTGGTTCCAAAACCGCCGTGCCAGGTGGAAGACCAAGCAATTGGAACGGGATTATGGCTTTCTCAAAACCAACTACGAAACTCTTAAGCTCAAT
Organism: Hibiscus syriacus; assembly: GCF_006381635.1. Lineage (NCBI taxonomy): Eukaryota > Viridiplantae > Streptophyta > Magnoliopsida > Malvales > Malvaceae > Hibiscus > Hibiscus syriacus. Next base: position 682,271 of record NW_024062735.1, on the reverse strand, counting down.
TTCGATACCCTCCAACACGACAATGAAGCACTTCGCAAAGAGGTAATGAGTAACAAAGAAGCTTGGTTAATGTGCCGATATATTGTATCAGATTCTTTTAACTGTAATTTAAACTCAGCAAAATGATTGCAGATACGAGAGCTAAAAGCAAAACTGAATGGAGAAAGCATAGGGAGCAATCTTTCAGTGAAAGAGGTGATTGTGACCGAAACTGATGAAAGAACAATGGATCAAAGTGAGCGGCCTCCGGTTGAACTGATCCATGAGAGCTTCAACAACAACAATGGAGGAGTTGACGCCATCCTTTTGCCAGAACTGAAAGATGGGTCGTCGGATAGTGACTCGAGCGCTATCTTGAACGAAGACGACACCACCACGAACAACAACAACGGTGCTATTTCTTCGTCCGGGGTCCTACAAAGCCAACATCCTTTGATGTCGCCGACGAAAACATCACCATTCAACTTCAACTCATCGTCCGCTTCTTCACCATCCTCGATGAACTGTTTCCAGTTCTCCAAAACGAGTACTTATCTTGTGAAGATGGAAGAGCACAATTTCTTTAGTACAGATGAAGCTTGCAATTTCTTCTCCGATGAGCAAGCTCCGAGTCTGCAATGGTGTTACCCAGAACAATGGAACTAAAATGAGAAGCCACAAATGGACATGTATGTAAAAAAGTGCAATGAAATAAGGCAAAAGACAAAGTTGGGTATCTTAAATGAAGCTCCAAGAGATTTGTAAAATGAAAAACAAAAGGTGGTAATTTGGAGCTGAAGAAGAGACGCGAAGAAGTTAAGGCTTAACGCAAATGGTGACACCATAACCTGGGGGCGAGCGGGAATGATTAGGTCGTAATTGGAAGTTGGTTTTATTATTCTCTTTTGGCTGTAAACCGGAAACTTAATTCCGCAGTCCATTGGGGGAAAATAAACAAAATCATCAATCATCATTTGCCTTGCCTTTTCTTTATGCATAATACTATTAATAAATAACATATGATTTACGTTTCTTTAAATTGAAATTGGCTGAGTTTTTCAGTGAAAGTTGAAAAAGTTCAGGCAGACTCAAGTGTTTTCCATTAGCTGCTACTATGGTCTTTGAATTGTGTCTTGTCACATGCATATGGAACAAATATATTCATATCTATCATAAGTAAAATATAACGGTGATTGATTAGTGACAATCTAGTGAGTAATAGCGTAAACAATTGATTTAACGACAGATAAAGATGTATCACTCTGACGTCCCAAAGCATTAGACATTGAAGAGAAAAATCGAAGTGAACAAGTGAAAAAAAAATCGTCCTTTAATTGTAGTCTCTTCTGGCACATATATCCGAGAAGCAACTAAATGTCATATGTAAATAACCAAAAAAAACCAAGCACAGGAAAAATAAATAACCATGAAATCTCAAATAATCACAAACAAATAAAAACCCTAACAGAAGAAAAATGTATCAAAAGTCCAAAAGCATCTATAAACATGATACTATTTATTAGAAAAAGAGAATAAATCTTTTAAATATATTAAAATATAACTGAAAATTAATAAAATTAAACAACAATCAATTAAAAAATAACAAGGAAGTGACCGGAGGAAATTACTGCTGCTGTCTGCAATAAAAAGCTTGTGATAACCGCAAACAAGTTTTATATAAAGTATTGTTTAAATATAACAGTAGAAGCAATCCCGAAATCTTTTTACTTTTTTTTTTAAATATACACGCTGGATTCGGAATTTCAAACCAAGCAACACCTATGCCTAAGGCTAAAGGCTAAAGGCTAGAGGCTAGAGGCTAGAGGCTAGAGGCTAAGGCTGTATATAATTGAAAAATGGGAAGGGAACATTAAAACAAGGAAAAGGGTGAAAAGGTGTTAAATACAAAAGAAGAGTTAAAGGGAAAGCTGAAAAGCAGAGCCACATGATTGGATCCCCATAATCACACGCATCTCCTCTTAACCGCAGCTTTTTCTAAACATCCCCCTTCACTCTTTTCTGCTAACCTCGTGCGCCGCTGTCACTCACCCGCCCACTTTCATAATTCCATTTTCTAAATTTAATTATTTATATTTTTATGTCAGATAAATATATTTTACCCTTCTTTTTAGATGATATTTTCCTCACTTAACATGGAGATGTTTGTTAATCATATTTGTTAAAATAATTAGTGTAAAATTTTATGTCTACAAGTTATTCTATTATTATTTGTTGAGGCTGTCGTCTTCTTTTTAAAAATAAAATGTAATTTAAATTAGTGTTTTTAGTCCAATTTAATACAAACGTTCAATGAATTTTAAATTCTTAACATTTTATGTTTGAGTTTTATTGTATATAAATTGTGAATTTAATTTAAATCTTATTACTACATATATAATTTATAATATATAATACGAACCAAATGATATCGGTGGTAAAAAAATTGTTACAATTTCTTGAGGTATCTGATTCGAACATCATAAAAGACAAGGGTGTTAACTACCTTGTAATTATCTTAGATTAATAAAAAAAAATATAACACTAGTCATAATCATATATTTTTTTCATATGACTATAATCAAAATTGTATTTATCTTTTTGTTTTAACGTTGGAGATGATCTTCGTGAAATTTTCAAGACTTTTTTAGACATGGTCATAAAGTATTAAATTTCCATCAATCAAGGTATTCAAACGGACCTCTTTGTTTATCAGAGTCTCCTTTATCATTCGGACACAGTCCTTTAAATCAATACTTCTAACAAGTCCACATAATCTACTAAAATGATATCCAAGATCTAACGATTAGATTTATTTAGTATGTTCACCTACAAATAGTTATAATTAGTCTATGTCTAATACCAATATAATAAAGTCATTATAAATACCCCTCAATACTACTGAAAAACCCTTATAACCAACTCTCTTCCTGTAAAAACACCGACTAACAATTGTCCTTTTACCAATTACAATTATCCACTTGAATTAGAAGGGATGAACCATAAATAACAAACAATACCAATTTATTCCCATTAAAACTTTTAATTTTTTTATATCTAACTAAATATATTATTAAATAAAAAAAATCAAATCAATTAAGTCATTAAATTGAAAATCTAACTTAATTAGGTTATTGGATCAATTTTAACTATTATTTTTTAATAATTATATGAGATATTATTGTCACATGATAAATTGTGATTAAGTCGCATGGAATTTTTTAAAGAATTAAAATTATAATTTTTTAAAAAATAAAATTTCATTTAAAATATTAACGAATTTATAAAAGTATCAATTTAAAATATTATGACGTGGATATGTGATATCAATTTATCAATAAAATTATTAAATTTAAGGTTAATATTAATTAAAACAATGAATTGATAACATTTTAGAATATATAAATTTAATTAAATTTAACAAGTCTTCTTTTCTCACTTTTTTTTACAGCTTTTGAGACCTTAAGCTAACAAGTAAATAAATAAATAAATAAATAAATAAATAAGCATACGTTATAAAATGTTCATTTGATGTTAAAATGTTTTCTCAAAAGTCAAAAAGAGGAAACAACCCCATTCCTAACTTATCCCACAAGTTAAATAATGAGAGAAGCTTACGATAAAAAATAATTTATTTTTTTACACATGCTTTTCGTGATTCAAAATAGAATTAATTACACTACATGTCCTTAAATTATAATTTAAATCATAAATTAATATTTAAATATTCATGATTCTCATTTTAAATTGATTCAAAAATTCCTACAATATGTTAATTTCATCTTCAAACTATTATTATATACTAATCATGTCATCTGTTAATAAAATTGTTATAAATATTATTAATTGCCTTGTTAATGTTGAAGTCTATAATAATATGATATAAATGATAATTAATATTATCTTTTAATCACTCTTTTTCTTCCACTTAGGCTTCGATAAGTTTTTTAATGAAGTGTTTATCGATTGTCTTGTTTTGTATGTATCTAATCAATGAAATCATACAAAACGCTCCTTTAAAAAATATATTTCAATAAAATAATAATTTAACTTTAAAATGTAGATAGATTTATAAACAAATGAATAAATCAAATAATCTTTCAATTTTATTTTAAATAATGATTTTGAGGGAAGTGATGCAGCATTAATTGTCACTTGCATCATATCATGTTATTGCATAATACACATCATTGTTCACAAATTAATTAAAAATATTATAATAATTTTATTAATAAGATACATGATTAGCATTAATCAATAATTTAGGGATGAATTTATAATTTTAAGAACCATTCATTTTAGAATGGCAGTTCTAATTTAAAAAATCGATAATCAATCACAAATTAAATTCATAATTTAAAGGATGCGATACAATTAACTTTTAAAAGTACAATAAAATTTCAACTGTGAAGGTTGCCGGTTGCCACTATCAACCACAAACTTCACATTCGAATAACTTTAACACAGGAAATGATATCAAACGTCATCGTTTGCAATGTTACTTTCCATTAGAAACAAGTCATGTGCTTGCATAATTAATATTTTTTAAACTTTGACATGATTTCTTTCATAATTTTATAAAGTACGGTTTTTTATTTTATCTTTATTATTATTATTATTATTATTGCAGCCGCTTAATATATAAATTTATATATAGATACAAAAACAGGTTTGGGGTGTAGTTCATGCTTGTTCAATTTAACAAACATTAATTCTCTTTGCTGTCAGAGACGCTCGACTTGTATATAAGATAACAATGAATTCATAATTCAAATTTTAATGTCACATAATATTACATAATGGACCTTGGTACTGTTACGTTAAAAATAAAGTGTTTCTTTTATATTATTAAAGTTTGGTCACTTATTTAAAAATTTAGATACATTACTAAAATATTACATAATTATTATTGGAAATGGAGCATTTTTTATACGATTTATATAATATTTATTATTTTACCTTTAAATTTTAAAAATAAACACTTAAGTATAATCAATTTTACTATAATTAGAATTGAGTTTATATGTTTTTTTAATAGTATGGGTTGATTACTAGATAGTATCAGTTTAATTTTTTTAACTAATTGAAAACGTACACCCTTGCTTACGCAACGATTCGAACCTAAAGTTTCTAAGAAGAACAATATTACTTTTTACCATTAATATCATCTATGAATTTGAGATTGTAAATATTTTTAAATAGTCATCTCTATTTGTTACTTTCGTCATCCATCAAATTTATTAATATATAAATTCCATTAAATAACAGATTTAACCGGTGCCCAGTGCATGAACTCCTTTATAAAGAGTCGATTGCACTATTAATTAAAAATGATTAATATAAATAAATAAAGTCTGAGCATATTGTTTGTTATCAGAACGACCTTCCCCAGAAGATCCCAAATATGTTATTCTTTTGGTCAGTAATATATGATCATGAATCAATAAATAAATTCAACTTTATAATGTTTGTATTATTTTTGTTGCCGCCACTATGGCTACAAGGGAAGAACCCTTCACATAAAATTGAAACCATAAAAGAATTAAGTCTCCAATAGGTAACCTATGCCTATCTTTAGTTATGCCCAAATGTTTTATCTTAGATGGCCTATATAATAAATATTAAAATAAAATAACTTTTTTGGGCCGATAAATATATATTATTATTATTTCAAATATAATTAAAAGGAGTCAAATGTCAAAAAAATGTCATCCAAATTATGTATACTTAAAATTTTCAATTTTTAGATCATATATCTGAAGATGTTACAGAATTGAAAAAGAGTAGGGGAAGAGATTTGTTTAGTATCAGTAAGGTTATTTAAATTCTAAATAAAAGAAATGGAGGCTATCTTAATCAAAGTTTTTATTAAAGTTTTTGAGGTTGGTGGGGACATTACTTTGAAAAGTTATACACAAAAAATAATGTATTTATTAGTAAAGAAATATTTAATTTGATTTTAATAAAGATTAGGTTAGATAAAGAAACACTAATGTCTCCATCCACGATGTCATAGTTATACCATCTTAACAAATTCTATTTTAATAACTCTCTAAACTCAGACTCGGCTTAAGCCGCTATCAAATTAATTATGAGCGTGTAAGCTCACACTCGTTTGAGATCTTACCGTCTTATCTCCAACTCCAACAGCTCCTTTGATTTTATTGGGAGTGTAAACGGTGTCGTTAATCCATTCTTTTTGCTTATTTTTGAGTTCTTAAAAACAACTATTCATGATGTTGGCCAAATGCATCCGACTGTTTATCCTATGCTTTAACATTAAAACCAGACACTAAACTATATTAATTAATGAATTTATCAAATGAATTAAGAAGTATTACACCAGCAATATATATGCATTATTAATTGATTGGAAATTTTAAAACGTAATTACATTTTAATCCTTTCATATATTAAAAAACGTATTAAATAATTAAATGATTGGAGTTTAGAAAATTTTAAGATCCTATACGAATAGGGAGGGATAATCATGTTAATCTTCCTAGGTATAAGAGACCATTATAAAATAGCTACATGTTACTCATGTCATGTCTTGAGCCTTGTGCCCGTTTTATCTAACATCTATCAAACTGTTAATTAAATAATAAAAATATTTCAAACAATTAGTAAATTATTTAAGTTTAATATAAAATGAATTTCTATTATTTTTGTAATGAAACAAATTTAAAACTAAATTAAGCTTAAACAAGTAATTGTTGTTTTTATTTGTTTGTGTTGGGTTATCTACAATACACTAAGCCTTGTATAAGATGTACTTTCACTCCGGTGAGACTGAAAATTGCTAATCGTGCCGGCTGTTCCATTTACCATTTCCAATCAAATAACAATAATCCATTGATTCATCAAATTTTTTTTTATTGAAAAGGTAAATGACAACTTGATGATGCCCGTACACCAAACCAAACACGTGAACCACTTCTACCATGTCGGTTGATAACCCATCTTCACATTGGTCAGTCCCTAATTTATTATTAGATATTACAAAAAATAGAAATATACTATTATATGTGGAGGGATAGAATTCATAATTAGAGAAAAAAAAAGTGAAGTTTCTTCCTGACATATATGAAAAAAAATTCGCATTTACTCTAAATTCAATATAAATAATAAATATAATATTTGAATCCAGAATTTGTTGATTTCTTTATTCAACTTTATTCAGAAAAGGTTGCATTCAGGTGGAGCCTATGAAAGAAGGGAGAGTCGATTGTGGGCCCTACGGACCCAAAGATTTCGGATAAATGGGCCCACCGATTGCTACAGCTGACCATGCTCTATTGGCCTCGAGTATTGCAACTCTACCGCATTGAGGCAGCACGTGAACTCCAATCCATATCGTAAAACATGTATATTCCTCATTTTTTTATTTTCCCTATACACTTTTCATTTAGTCCAAACTTACGAAAATTATGTATAGTTATGTATTATAAGCTTGTGATGTAATGATACAAATATTGCTTTAATTTTCAGTGATATTAAAATTTGAATTTAATTTGAAATAATTTCTCTGTTCTCTAATAAAAATATAAAATATTATATATTTACATTGATTTTGACATTTATATATTGAACAAATATATAAAACATAATTCTAGAATTACATAAGGTAACGTTCGTATCAGCCAAAGGTTTGATAAGTAAATGAAGAGGTTACAGGAGGGGCGCGTGAGAGAGACGGGCAATAAGCTCTCACATGGTCGGCCCCCTCCACCACCACAACAAACAATACGATTATAAATACAAAATATAATAAATTAATAAAGTTTACTTTGGATTATTTTGAATTTTGAAGGACGAGCTTGTTAGAATATGATAAGATATACTCGCATTCAATGTATATACATGTATATATAAAATGGTCGGTGATAAAGAAATTTTTGTTATTTCTTGAAGTGTTGGATTCAAACCCCATGAGTATCTGGAATGCGAACGTCAAATGTCAAATTATTGAGAGTTATTTTTGAACAAATAATATCTTATACTTACTTCAAATTTAAAAAATCTTTATTTATTGTTCCGTATTCGAAATTAAGATATCTTGTAGTTTTATCAGTGTTGCGTTATCAAAATTAGTATCAATTTAATACCAACATTTTATATTTGTACAAAAAATTGTAAATTAATATTCAATTATCATATAATACTTTCCAAGAAAATATCAACATCACATATTTATGAATAATTACTAATATAACTTTTAAGAAAATAAAATCGTCTCTTAGAAAAAAAATAACTAAAACATTTTATAAAAAATTCAACAATAACAGAATATCTTACGAAAAACTTGTCAATAAATCCAAAAATCAATTATAAAAAATAGAAATCCACTTTTATTTTTCTTACCAACTAGCTTTTTATATTGAGACGTTTTTACCATACGTGAAAGATTCAATCAACTTTTTCTATAAAGAAGAACCGGTAGGTACATGTAGACACTAATTTTCGTCGACATATTTTTTTTCCTTTATATGTACCTACATATTTATATATATACCTATTTTGAAACTACGTATATAATATATAGTTTTTAATAGTTTTTAAAACTATATATAATATATAGTTTAAAAAAACATTTTAGAAAATATATATAATATATAATTTTTAAAATCATTTTAAAAACTTATATATATATAGTTTTTGAAAACATTTTTGAAAACATATATATTATAGTTTTTGAAAACATTTTTGAAAACATATATATTATAGTTTTGAAAACATTTTTTTGAAAACATATATTATATAGTTTTTGAAGATATTTTTGAAACCATATATATTATATAGTTTTTAAAACCATTTTGAAAACTTATATAATAAATAGTTTTAAAATCATTTTGAAATTTATATAATATATAGTTGAAAATTTTTTGAAACATATAATATAGTTTTAAAACGTTTTTGAAAACTGTAACATATAGTTTTAAAACATTTTTAAAATTATATAGTATATGGTTTTGAAAATATTTTTGAAATATATATAGTTTTAAAACATTTTTTTTTAAATATATAGTATTTTATTTTTTATTTATTTCTTGTTTATTATTATTTACTCGTTTATTTATTTTTTTATTTATTTTTTTAGGTCTATCATTAAGGTCCAATCAGTCCAGGATTAGGGCTTGAACCAACCCAGTAAAGGTTTAGGGTTATATCATTAAGTCCAGCGCCGCATGAATCATAACCATCAGATCGAGATGGGATCAATGGTCAGGATTGCAAAATAACAAGGGTTTGTCTAACCCTTAAATGCGCAGCCAGATCCAGACCGTTGGATCTGACCCAATCCAACGGTCGAGATCAAATCCGGGAAGGTACCAGAAGCCTCAACGCCACCACACACCGGTCACCGAGATTTTCGGCCGAGGATATCGGGACTGACCCATCCCGAAATCCCCGGCCAACCAACCACGATGAGCACCGTGACAATCGGAACCAACATGCCACCGGTGGGGTATAAAGACCCCCACCAAGCCACTGCCAAGGGGACGATGATCAGAGAACCCAGAACCGAGGGAGAACCCACGAGGCATCACAACCAAAAACTGAGAACACAGTGAAATAGACCACCACGGTCGAACAAACCGAGCCATCGCAAAGCCGTCAACAGAGAAAACAAATAGTAAGCCAAACACCACAAACAAGATAGCCAAACACACCAACAACCGAACAGAGAACCTAAAGAAAATCAATAAACAATAAATCATTGAACAACACAACAAGCCAAAACCAAAAGCAGAGCAAAAGAAAAAACATCGGAGCACGTATCAAAGAGGCCATCGGAAAAGCGAGACGTCGCCGGAAAGGTAAAACCCGAAAGGGTTTTCGTTAGATATACTCCAACAGGGGTTGCTTTTGGTGTTTTGGGACTTGGATTTTGGTGTACCGGGTTGATGGGAGTATTTTGCTAAGGGCTAGGTTTTATCGGCCGCCGCGAGCGGCGGCCGAGGCTGTGACTGACGAGGGATCTCCATCAGAGAGGATGGCCGGAGGGAGGAGCTTTGAGAGAGTTACCAGTTTTGAGAAATGGTGAGAATGAGGGAGGAAGAAAGGTTTTTGGGTATTTATATACCGAGGACCATAGTGAAATTACAGGATTTTTAAATCTTCTCCGCCATCCCTCGAACTTTGAATCGTTTTACAATCTGGTCACTGTATGCAATTTGGCCTCTGAATTTTCGATTTATTCAATTCAGTCCCTACTTTTAATTTACATTTTTTTTCATAATTTGGCCCCTAATTTTTTTTAATTTTGCAGTTCAATTTTAGTACCTGATTAATCCATCCATTTTAATTTGTTTTAATTCAGTCCTTTAATTTTTTTTTCTTTTTTTTCCTTTTAGCATTTTTTTAGTTATTCATTTTTACTTTAATTTTAATGTGTTGTAAATAATTTATTACTTTTAAAATCTAGCATTTGTATTATTATTATTTTTTCCTTCCTTTTATTTATTCAATATTTACTTTTTTTTTTATTTCCCCTAACAATTTTGACTTTGTAGAGAAATTCCAATTGATCAAAGGTGAGTAATTCGAATCGAGTAATTTAAATTTTAATTTAAATTTTAATTTTCTCAAATAAAGACAACCGATAAATTAATTGGTACCGAAAGGGCGGTTCAAGGGTGCTAATCCTTCATTGACCGTAACTGACTCCCGAACTCGATATATTTCTGGTACAACGCAGATCGGGTAAGATGGTGTCCGACCCACCTAAATGTTTTTTTTAATGGTCGGTGGCGACTCCAATCCATATTTTTTCAAGTCGAAGCCCAATTCCGGGGCCCACCGAAAGACGGTTCCGACAGTACCAATTCAATAACTAAACTTTTACAGGGTGTAATTTTAATGAAAAACAAGAGGCAATGGTAAGCAAATAATCTTTTACATGGCGAGGACGAAGAGAATCGGAACTGTATAGGGTGGTGGGGGGGGGGCAATGGTGGCAGAGACCCATACCTACTAATTTTTTTCCTTTGTCAGAAATTTGAAGATGGGATCTACGACTTTGTCGTCTCTTTCTCTGTCTCTGGTTCAACTGTACAAGTTTTTACAGATAAAAACACTAAATCACACGCAAACTGTTTATCTTTCAATCCCTTAAAAACACAGATCCCCAGAAGCATCTAAGCTTTTCTTTTTCTGCCCTAGATTTCCGTGCCCCCTTGTTGGGATCATGGGTTTCAAATCATTTAATCAACTTTGTCTGTTTCAGATACCCTCTTCTCCGGCTCCACCATTTGCTAAGCCCACCCCACTTCATGAACTGTTAAAATAAACTAGTAGAATATTTTGTTTTGAACCAATTTCTGGATATATCTTTTTGAGATATCGTGTTGTTTGTTCTTAGACAATTTATATAAATGATCTAATCTCTTAAACATGATCGGCAGAATATATGGCTAATCGACAACGTGTTGGTTCTTCAGCATGTCGATGCTGTAAGAAAAAGTGTAAACATGATTTATAATATCAGGATTCGAACTTCTAATTTTATTCGAAAGATTTAATATCCTGTTGATGTATCATAATGGTGAAAGCTCCCACACAAGATATAAGGAAAGAATGAGCTTGTGCGTATTTGGATTGCGTAGCTGATAGGACAAAGGAGCTACCGTATTTATGAGAATAGCTGAGGCAATACATATATACATATAGATAGGCAGGCTGAACCCTGATTGAAGGGACTTTGAATTTTTATTTTGGCCAGAAAAGGGTTTTACTTGACATGGCTTTTGGTAGTAGCAAAGTGTGTTGTCAAGATGGGCCATTGGGGAAGAATCTCGAGGGTAGCTATCGTTTTCGAGTGTATTAACTGTTGAAAGGGACGATTGGGTTGAACCTCTGTCTGCGCAATTGGATTTGCTAATGTCAAATACTTGAATGTTAAGTCAATTTTTGGTTACTCTTATCTGGACAAGAAATTTAGCGTGTGGTGTTGGAAAGCTTTCATGAAATCACCTCTAATTTCCACAACTACTTTACTGCTATTCATTTATAATCAATGATGCTGAAGTTGAGTCGTCCTGCCCTGGATACCAATAAAAAATTGGTCTAATCAGGCAAGCCTAAAACCCAGCCCAAGTTTAAAAGTAAGCCCAACCATATACTTTCAGCACATCAGATTACAAGTGTGTTATGCACAGGTTGCCAGTTTCAGGAAGAGTATTCAATAGTGTTAAGTAAAAAAGTTTTAAGTTACCGACGACCATTGGAATAGTGAGATATGATACTAGATTCTTTAAGAAATGTCATAAGTTCAAACTCTGACGTTTGTAAATGGGGTAAATTAGGTTGGGTGGGTCGTCCTTGCCTCTGCAGCACCCGATTTGGATTAGTCGGTCAATAAATCGGATATCAGTGATTAATTCAAAAAAATTAAGTTAATCAAGTTGATAAGTCTTATTTTATTAATTAAATTTTATTTAAAAGAATTTGAGTCGAGTTTATGAATTTCAAGTAGATTTGAGATGTTTAAGTTTTGTTTAAATTTAATCATAAATATTTACAATAATATTTGATTTAATTTATAGAGCTTTCTATAACCGCATATATATATATATATAGGGGTGTAACTAGAAATTTATTAACGCAGTGTTAAAATATTTTTTTTTGTAAATGAGAGAAATAATTACTGTACTATCCTAATATGCGTTTGTCGTATGAAGAAGATCCAAAACTTCAGCTGGGGGACTTTGCAGGCGGTGTATTTCCAGATTTGACGAAGTTGCAAGCTTTGCAAGACGGTCAGCTACACAGGTTCCCCATATTGTTTTTTCAATTGAGGGCCTGATAAATTATTCTTTATTTATTTTTAAAGATATATATTTTTTAATATTAATTAATACTTAAAAAATAATTAACGGGACCAAGACTTCCCTTGTTCCCATGATGTTCCGCCCATGTATGTATATATATATATATATATATATATATATATATATATATATATATATATGATATACATATATATAAAGTAGATAGATTCGACTTAAATTTAAAAATTAATATATTATTGATTAAAAATTTAAATTATTTGATTTATATTTTATAATTTAAATTTTACTTAATTTATATTGAGTTGAACTTGAATTTATAAAATTAAGATAAATCAAAATTTTAACATTAAATGTAATGGAAAATTTCATTTTTTTTTAAATCGAGTTTAATTTTATTCACTCATAATTAACTTTACACGTGTTGATATGGCATGTTATGACAGCTCTTTAGAAAATTCTCGATCTGAAATAAGTGTTTCCCAGTCTCACGTAATCAGCCGAGATAGATGGGTCCCCATTTTCAAACTTCAAAGTTTCAAAGCATTTTGGTCAGCATTACACGTGGGGAAAAAAAAACAAAGCTAAACTAACCGACTGTTCTCGACATTTTCTTCAGCCTCTACTATGATCCAACGGCGATGAGCTCGACATTGATACACGCTATCGCACTCACCAGTAACGTGGAAGTTGTTTGATGCGTACGAGGAACCTTCATTTAGAGTTTTGTTTTCTCCCAAGTTGTCTGGCTTATATATTATTACATAACAGAAATGAAGGCAAAAGCATGAAAGAAAAAGAACAATTGTGAGAATGGGGCTCTCAAAATCAGAATGCAAGATCCACCCATCTCAGCACCAAAATCAAGGGGTTTGCCCATCATGTCTAAGAGAAAGGTTATCTAGTCTTTGTTCCACTTCGCTCAACGAAGCTTCAAGACTCGCTCCTTATTATGCTTCCAACTCTGTATCACCAGCCCGACTTCGTATTTCGCATCGGAGGAACGGTTCTGAAGTGATGGGAGTCGCCAGATCGTCGTCTTTCATGGGGAAGGTTGGTGATAATTATGGCTTGAAGAAGAGTAGATCGACTGCTTTTGTTGCTAGAAAGGTCGATGATGAGGATGTTCAGAATTGGAAGAACAAGGAAAGGAAAGGGTTTTGGTCCAAGTTGCTTCGTTTGAAAGGGAAGAAGATGGATGTTGTGATGCAGTCGACCAGTATGAGAATATGATTGAAACAATATTAGTAAATTGTTCATGAGTTCGGTTTTTTTTCTTTGTTGATTATGTTGTAATGAACAGGGTTTGAATAATTTGTTTAATCAACAAAAATATGGGTTTGGATTCTTCACGACACACGATTAGTTTATAGTCGTTAAAATATTTTCCAGTAATTAAGAGCAAAGAAAAGAAGGCAATTAAAACTAATTTCTATTTTATTTATAATTGTGCACGCATGATGAAGACCGCCGTTTGTTCAATCGCCGACTACCTCGTCTTTGTATTTGTTTGAAATTTTCAACTGTTGAGTGTGCCGAGTCCAAAAATACAGCATAATCATCCTCCAAAAAGGAACGAAACAATTCAATGAGCTAATATAAATTTACTTGGTCTAACATATTATCAATAACATCCATCTATGTTTTCAAAGGATCACGCTTGGACATCTGATTGGGTGTTTCTTGGGCAACCTGATGAAGCAAATATCCAGTCAGACATCACGATTAACATAGGATAATCAAATAACATATAGCCTCTGAGAAAAAATCAGAGAAATTTGACCCAATAATAAGCGGATTGCTAACAGCATGGGTGTCGTAAGTGATTTTCGGTGAGAAGATCGATTTGACGTTTTTAGAAAATAAAAAGGATTTAATGAAAAGATGAAAGTCGCCAACAATAATTTTTAAAGTAAGATTGAAACGCTTAAAATTAGATAAATTTAATAAAACAATTTTGCTTTATAAAAAAAATACCATGTTTTGGCCTGTGAAATCAAAAACCCGGTTCGAGAGCCAATTACGCGTGGGTAAGAATTAGCACCCCACAACATCCAAAATTAATACTTGATCGATTACCCTATATTTTAAAGTTGGAAATTTTAAGTTATAATTTTTATTTAATTTAAAATCCACTATGTATGCATATTATAAGAAAAAGATGTCGATTTACCAAAACTAATAAATACCACCCCCAAGAAAAAGCGGAAGATTCGTTATCAATCATAATAAATGGACATTGACTTAATAATTTAGAAATCATGATGTGGAGTTATGAAAAGGATGTCAATTTATTTCAAGAATCAATAGCAATTATCCCGGGTAAAAGTGGGAGATACAATACTAATCCATAATAAATAAACATTGTCTTATTTAAAAATATATATATAATCAAACAATCGATTATGGAACCTAACTATATACTAAATGAATTAAGGCTTCCCTCTTAAGCAAATTATTTCTATACTCGACTTAAAACCGTTTAAAAATAAAGTTATCGTTATCATTGCTTCGATAGTTGACACCTAATTTTACCAGCGAGTAAAATATATTCTTCCTAAGCTTCCATAAGTAAAATAATTTAGTTAAAATAAAACATTTGAAGGTAATTTTGTGTATGTTAACTCGCCTAAATCTAATAATTAATATGAATGAATCATTGAATTATAAATTTCTTGATAATTTTATTATATAAATAAAAATTTAAAATTTGATTCACTTTAATAATCAATATGATCTTTGAGATTCGATCATAATGTTTGGATTGTGTCTAAAATGTTATACTATACGCACAGACCTAAATCCTTGCGAAGAATCAATATTGACAATCAACTATCATTAATAATAACAAACAAAATATTATGATGAATAATTTTTCAATTAAAGTAGCCTGCTTGAGATAAAATTAATTATCCTAACAAAATAACGAGTCATGTTATTAACATTTCACTAAAACCATAAAAAATACATGTGTTGGAAAAGAACTAAACATACATCTACCGTAAAATCAACGTTAGAAGAAAATAAACAAAAAATTTATAACGACAAGATCAAATTTATATGAGATAAAGATAAAAATATTTATAATTTTTATAAGAAAAAATAAAATATTTATTAAACAAAATAAGAGTAAATCATAGATCTATAAAATAAATATCTAAAATAGAGATTACTAAAAATCAAATTAGTGTAGATTAAATCAGCATGAATAATTGGTGAATTTATGTAAGGAAAGAAATGAACTAATGAATCGTCAAAAGAAAAATCATCGGTGACAATTTATTTAGAACTGTTGGATGAATGAAAATAGATTAATGAAATTAACTTGTTATTCTTTTTCATTCAATATCTTCTCATTTCATATTGTTAATTTCATTAATCTATTTTCACTCATCAAACGATCCTAAATTTATGTAAAACTTAAAAAGTTAACATAACATAATATGATCTTATCCCTAAACAATCACATGGATGATTATATTTAATATAAAGACACTTATCCTATACACGTATGTGGAATGAAAAACTATACCAACGGATTTAAAATGCATTCACGAGTCTTAAAAGCAATATATAATAATTATTATTTGATACATTGACAATATAATTTTTAGTAAGTACATAAATGATCATTAAATTATATTAAAATAATTGCTTTCGTTATTAAAATTTCAAAACTTATAATTTTATCATTACACGTTATAAAATAGTGATAAATTTTAATAAATTTATAGATCATTTTATCTTAGAATAATAAGTTTAATGTTCATTTTATAATAGTTTGATAAATTTTAGATCTTATTTTTTAGTTTTTAAATACTTTAATGATTATTTTGTAACTTTTAAGATTTAAGTGATAAAAATATTTTATTATAATTTAATGATTATTTATATATTTTACACTATTTTTTTCTCCACAAACTATCTTAATCATCTGTCAAATGTCCTAGATGCATTCGAAATTTATTTGTGAAAATTTGTCATTCTCTGTAATGCAAGGAATAAGTGTCTTTAATATAATAGTATATTAATTAATTTTAATAATATTCTGGAAAAATATATAAATATTATTGGTCTTCCAACATAAAGAAATCAACCAGATGTAGTTTTTGGCCAGAATCATACTCCTGCCTTTGCCCTCCACAATTTAAAATAATAAATAATAAACACTAGGGGAAAATGGACAAATTTATTACAACCCAGAAAGAAAAAAACTTCATAGTCAACAAGGAACCGCTTAGCTGTAGACTGGTATTATATATAAATACGAGAAATGGTTAAGGTTGTTCGAGATCAGTATTAAATTTTAATATTAATTAGATATTGTTAATATATTATAAAGTTAATTGATTGTGGTACTTAAGACAGTAATTTAAATGAAATTTGCAAAATAGAATATGGAACTTGTAGACACCCGTTTTTGTCTGGGTCTTTTATTTTATTTTATTTTGTTTTGTTTATTTTATATTTTATCCATTATATTTTATTTATTATTTTGTTACATATTTGTAGGCCTGCTGGAACCCTAAATTACAAACAATCAGGCCAATCCTCAAGCCCAACTACAACATTTTGCAGGCCAAGTGACAAGCCAACCCAACACAGATGCAAGACCCAACTGCTGACCCAAGAACCGACCCGACTGCATCAAGACCCGACCCGGTTCAAATTAGGGTTTCAAACCCTAATGTAATCGAGCTGCCACCGCCGCTGCTAGCACAAGCCGACGCTCGAGCCAGACTTCAACTCCTCAGCTTCCCAGCCGTGAGCCAATCACCGAGCCACCAAGCTGAGATATCCCGTCGCCGCCGACTGTTCTCCTGCATGAATAGTGACCGAACATCCATCTACAGTGACCGGTTTCCTATCACAAATCATTACATCAGTTGAGAAAATCAAAGAAACCCCATAAAAAAATCTTGCAAAATCAAACACTATCCCGAGGCAAGTGAAATATCATCAAAAGCTATCATCAACAGTCATCAATCATGCATCAAAATAAAAACAGAAGATAGAGGGAACAAGGAGGCCATTCGGAGATTTCCAGAAAAAGGGGGACATTCGGAGCTGGAAAAGAAAAAAGAAATAGAAAAGAGGGAGAGCCAAAACTTACCAAGAACGGGTCACTGTTGCTTCATCGGAGGAACTTGGCTCCGTCTTCGAAGGTAAATTCCCACCTTTGGGGGATTCGGGTTCAAGTTGGTTGTGGAAAGGGGAAGAGCTTTAGGTTTTCAAAAGAGAAAGAAGGAAGAGAGAAAATTGGGGTTTGTGGGTGTTTGTTTTAAGAGCCGACTGCCGCTGGAAACGCCGTGGAGCGGCGGCTGTTTGGTGGGTTCGGGGAGAGAGTTCAGAACTCTCTCCTTTCTTTTTTTTGGGGGCTCAGGAAACAAATGAGGGAATAGGGTTTCTCAACCCTTAAATGGGTATATAACCCACACGCCGAACGACGCCGTTTAGAGGGGTCAGGGCTTCCGTGTTTTCAGGTGTAAAGGGTAAATAGCACCTTAGGTCCCTCGCAGTTGTAATTTATTTATTTCAATCATATACTGAAAGTTTGCTTTGTTATATTTTGAGCACTTATGTTTCTGTATTTCTATTTTAGTCCTGTTACTATGTGTTATATTATAATTTGTTAATGTTTAACTCTGGCCACAATGTTTGTAATAGTTTCATTTTAGTCCTAATTTCTTGTGTTATGATATTTTGTGGGTGTTTGAATTTAGCCATCGTATTTGCAAATGTTCTATTTTGGTCACTGTCCGACATTTTGTTTAATTACTTTTTGATCCTCCGTATTTCTGTGAAATTGTTTTAGTCCTCATTTGCATGGTTTGTGTAATTATTTGATTTTACGCCTTAGAGTTTAGATTTGTTTCATTTCAGTCCATATTTGGTTATTTATTTCAATTTCATTAGTTTTAATTTAGGCTATGATATTTATAATAATTTTATTTTAGTCACTTATTACATGTGTTGTGTGATTTTGGCTGATGTTCGAATTTGGCCTTCAGATTGGTGCATCTTTTGTTTTAGTCACTGTTTTGGCATTTGGTTTAAATATTTTTGATCCTTCATGTTTCTGTGTAATTTCAGTTTGGTCCTTAACTTGTGTTTCTTCGACTTTAGCCCTTTAAAATTCATGTTTGTACTATTTTGGTTCTTTGAGTTTATGTGTTTGCTATTTTGGTCTTTGAAATTTCAAGTACTTTATTTTTGGTCATTATAGTTTGGTTTGTAATATTAATTTTCTTTTATTTTAATTCTTTATGTATGTACATGTTTTTATGTTATGTATTTGTATCATATATAAAAAATATATTTGACTATATTTGTTGTAAATATTGTATTTTGCATATTTCTATTTATAGTTATTTATATTGCATTTCTTTATTGAAATATTGTTCGAATGTTTTCAAGAACACAAATTTGTAGAACGTGCATGGAAAGTATCACTTGATCGAAGTGGTACAATCCGATACGACGTTCGAACGAGATGAGATTTGAAATAAATCTAGTTTATTTTAATAAATAAATCTTTTATGATTCAATGTGTTTTTATGTATCATTTTTACTTGGTTGTTTGCAAATTATCGACATTCGATTTATATTCGATTTTTTATCGAAGTGGGAATATTCTTTACGGATAAGAAATAGTCGAAATAGCTTTCCCGACGGAGGATTGCTAATTTCGAGATTTCTTTTCAAGTTAAAGAATTTTCTCTAAATTAATTAACTCGAAGTAAATTAAGTACATTTTAATAAACGGATCATATTTTAAACTTTATATTCGATTTGTAATTTCCACCATCTATGACAAAGTGTAAGCGATACAGTACCAATTTTGGACGTTGTGGGGGTGCTAAACCTTCCCCACATGTAACCGACTCCCGAACCCGTTTTAATCAAATCTTTGGTAAACGCAGATCATTTTTGTCTTAAAAAATGATTTTTCTTAAAATTGTTTTTAAAAGAAGTTTTTAGGTATTCGACCTACCTAACCTAAAGGTCGATAGCGACTCATTTTCAATTTAATTTTAATTAATCCATAATCACCAATTTTTTTCAAATTAAAGTCATAATCGTTTTTAAAATAATATTTAATTGTTTTACAAAAAAATGGTTATGACAGAACTATTATAAGGTCAATAAAAGTGCTATTAACTCCCATGATTAAACAAATAATGCGAATAACTATCTTAAATATTTTAAAAAATTGAAAATATATTTGATTTGGGAAGTGGAAGAGAAGTGGGGGACTTCTCCACTAAAATGGATGATTGAATCCATGATTATGCTCAATTTTCAAATTATAATATAAACACCATCTTAAATATTGTTTTTTTTAAACATTGAAAATAAAAACTTTTATTTTCTCATTTAAAAGCTGATTTTGATGTTTACGATGTGGATGAATTGAGTTTTAACGAATAAAATTGTGTTCGTGTTCATTGGTTTATTTTTGAAGGTGTTCATATCCATGTTTGGTTCATGTTCGTTTAAATTGTTAATATCATGTTTGGGTTCGTTTGTTTGTAATTAAAGGTGTTTGTGTTTGGTTCATTTAACGTCATGAATATATTCGTTAATATTCTTGATCATGTTCGTTTATATGTTTATCAACATGTTTGTTTAGAGTTTACGAACCTGTTCATTTATATTTTAAGAAAAATGATGAAATTACACCTCTAATTCTTAAGCTCATTAGGCTTCAAGTTCACCATGTATTAAATTTAGTCTATATTTTCACTAATATCAAACGAATTAATAGATGAACTTGTTTCTAAACATAAACGAAACAAAATGAACATGCATATGTTCGTATTCATTTATTTATTAAATAAACATAAAAAATTTATTCATATTAATTTATTTAACTTAATAAACAAACGTTAAACGAAAGGTTCACAAATAATTTTGTTCATTTACATCCTTAATCTTACCCTCTTTCTTCATTTATTTATTTTTTAATATATATATATATATATTGTAGACACCCGTTTTTTACCGAGTTTAAAAAAATATTATAAATATTAATTATATTATTATTATTATTTATTAATTTACATTTGCAGGCCCAATTTACAACCTCAGATTGCAACAAATCCCGGAGCCCAGAAAATCAACCCGAAGACCAGAATCAGCTTCCCAGCCCCTCCGCACGTGTAAGTCGTTGACAAGCCATCCTGAGCCTCTACCATCGAAGTCAATTCTGCACAAATCATCTACAGTCAACCAAAATCACAACCAAAGTCGAAAAGGAAGCAACTTAATCCCTTAAAATCCGGGATTTCCACCATCTTATATACCTAATCCAACCATAAGTCAAGGGATTTGGTGAAGAAAATGGAGAGAACAATTGGGGGCAGATTCGAATAAGAGGGGGCTCTCGATTTTTGAAAAAGAAAGGAAAGAGGGGGTTCGGTTTTTTAACAAGAAAAAAAAGAAGAGACCAGCAATGCAATTCAAGAGATTGAAAACGATATCCCATCACTAAAGGAAAAAATTAAAGAATCGAGAGGGACAGGGGCCTCGAGGAAACCATACATCGTGAAGAGCAGCTCGTGGTTTTCTTCTCCAGAATCGAGTGAACCTTAGGCCTTCGAAGGGTATTCTGAAACTCAGAAAAACAGTTTGTAACGAGGGATCATTCTCTCTTTTCTTTGAAAGCAATAGCAATTTAAAGTATTTTTCATGCATTTTCTTATTTTTTTAGTGTGGTGTGTGTGCGTTTTTGTTTGGAAACAAAGTTTAGAGAATAGAAGAGACTGAAGCGTTTACCTTGTCGGTTCGAGTCCTTCGTCGCCGGTACCCACCGCGGCGGTGGTCAGAGAAGTAAATGGAACCCATGTAAGACATTTAGGAGTTTTTAGCAATTGAAACCATGTCCATAGGAAGGAAAAAATCATATAAGAAATTTACCTTTTCTTCTTCGTTGGTAGAGTTCTTTCCATCGTCAGGGCCTCAGGGGGGCTTGAGCAGTAGAGGGCCACGGTGGCCGTTTTATTTCGTTTGGGGTGAAACGAAGAAGAGTAGAGAGGAGGAAGGTTGAGAGAGGCGGCGTGTTCATGGAATTTTTAGGTTCTGTGGTTCTCGACCATGGGTTTCGTCGAACGAGAAAGGGAGACGAGAGGGCGAGATTAGAAAGCTTCAAAGCTCTCGAATGGAGAAGATGAGTGGAGAGAAAAGGGAGGTGCGGCTGAAAGCTAGTTTAAAATTAGATTAGGATTAGTCTAAAATAGGGTTTTATATTAGGTTATTAGGATTACTTGCTTTAAGGTTACTATACATTTGCCTCTTATTTACACATTAGTCACTGATTTTTTACCTTTTATGTTATTTATGTTTTGTTTTGTCCTAATTGTATATATTTTCCATTTTTTTATTTGTTCTTAGAACATTAGGTGAAAATGCGTTTTAGTCCTTTCAATTTAGGTGTTTTTCACGTTCTGGTCCCTTCCATATTTTTAATTTATTTATACTTAATTTTGATTTATGTCAATTTGGTCACCATGCTGAGTTGTTTCATTTTATTAAAATTAAGTCCTTGAATTATTCTGTTGATTTCAATTTAGTTCCTCGTTAATTAATTGCTCTCTTTAATTAGTTATATATTTGTTTAATTATAATATGCATAATATTAAATGTGTTCATATATGACTTCGTGTACTTTACGTGGTATATATATATGTTAAGTATATCCCATAATTGGATCTTGTATTATGATAGGCTGTGACATGTACATAGATGCATTATTCTAATTATGGTAATATATAAATATATATACCAAACACGTAAACATGTTTTTTTTGTAGGTTTACATTAAATATGTAATTAAAAAATCGGCTCAATTTCCATCCATTTTAGAATACTGTTAACATTTACACTCATTTCCTTTAATATATGTCCATTAAAAAATTGTTCTCTATATTTACGTGAATATTTACTTCATTATGATATATATCATTAATTGCATAGTGTGTGTATATATATATATGTTTATACCGTATATATATTTGTATTAATTGCATAGAATTAAAATTGTTTTATATGTAAGTTATTTGTTCCTTCATGTATATATTATTTCAAGCATGTTATTCATACGCATAGATTTAGGTGTAATTTTTTTTATACGCATGTTAGCCTCACGTGAAGAACTCGGCTTATTATTACATAATTGGATTAAGGGTAATACTATTTTAATTTAAAATTGTTTTAGGTGGGTTGTCTTAACTGATTAGATATCCGCTTTTGACGATTTTAAATTAAAAGTGTATCTCATTAGTGACACCAAAAAATTGATTAATCACTTTAAAATTTGAAAACGAAAGAAAAAGAAATATTTTGTTATTTAAATTTTTCGAGAAAAGGTAGTTAGAACTTATCTAATATCTTGTCTCGATATTTTTAAATAATTGAATATTCTTTATCTTTTTTAAAGGTTTGATAATTTCGGTTAAATCTATTTCGATGCTTTTGAATATTATAAATTCACATGTTTGTTGTTTTGGGATCATAAATCAAATTAAAGACGAGTTCATAAATTTTATTGCAAAGACTTTACTTAATCAACTAAGTACCGATTTAGGACGTTGTGGGGGTGCTAATCCATCTCCACACGTAATCGACTCCTGAACTAAAATTTTGATAACGCATACCCCAAGTTTGTCTTTTTAATTAAAATTAATATTTTATTAAAATGACAAATATATTTTTTGGGTGTCCAATCACACCCTAATTAAGGATTGGTGGCGACTTCTCGAACTGTACGTTTTATTATAAAAAGGAATCACAAATTTTTCGAAACGAAAGAGGTTTTCTAAAATCACATCATTTTTTAATTAAAAATCAATCTAGAGAGAGATAATTAAAAATAATGTAGTTTTCAAAATCTCACTCTCTTAAGAGAAATACCGTTTTGACATATATATATATATATATATATATTACTTTTCCATTATTTGACTCGTTGGTTTTTTTATTATTAATTTTTCAAATTAACCCGCTGTTCATATCAATCTTGTTGGCGCTGATAGATGATTCCGATTTCTATTTTATATATCTATTTTGTATACTTATGATTTAAAAAATTTTGTTTTTCCTTATTTAATAAATAATCTAATTTTTAAACAGTGATTTTTTTTTTATGTTATCCCACACATGTTTTGCTATTGATTTTATAACCTTTTTTTTTCTTTCAATGATGATTTTGTTGTCACTTTGCAATTGAAAGCTGCTTATTTTATTTGAACATATCTATTTTTTTTCCTGATTCAGTGAGTTAATACAGTGACTCATTGTCTTGCTAATATAACCTTATTTTGAACATATTGTTTTGATTGAAAAATTATTCTCATAGTATTTTAGTAGTTTTTACTTTTTAATAATGAGAATCACTAGAATAGTGTTGATTCTTCTAAATGATTTATATTTGTACTTATTCCATAAACCTACTATCTTGGGAGTAATAATCCTTTGAAATGTTTTTACTTTCATATATAACCAACAAATCTCTCCTCTAAATATTTTCAATCAAATACCTAATTACAACATTAATAGAACAAAAGTCATATTCTTCTCTAATGTTCTTGGTTTGATCTTTGTCAAAGTCAAATATTTTTTTTAATAATATGATGATTTGTATTATAATTATTTTTCAAGGAAAATGACATATATGATAATAGTTTTAAAAATTTAAGTCTTGATAATGATAATATAAAATTCAAATTATACCCTCTTTTTTTTTTTTTTTGAAGTGGTGTCTACTTTTTTTGTCAATCAAGATGCCTAACGTTACAAACATTACCACTTTAGGTGTCTCGACCGTGACATTTGTTAAAATATTTTGTTAAGTGACATATGTCTCATTTATATAATTTTAAAAATATATTTAAAATAAAAAACAAAATTATATTTTAAAAATCCAAAATTTTCAAAAATCTTTTAAAAAATCCTGAAAACTTTGAAAACTCTCATTCCAATCCTTATATTCATGCCCACCGTCGTTGTGTGCTGTCGTTGCCATCGACTGGACCTCCACTAAAACCTCCACCAATGAGCAACCAATCACAAATACCTAGAACCCATAAATTCGACAAACAACCGACGAATAAAATGGTGACCTGACCAACCAAACTTTCAAAATTTGCGACTCCTAAGCAACCCGATGACACTCGCGATGACAAAGGAGACGAAGATTGACAAGGGAAATGCCAAGGGTGGTGGGGGCAATGGCGACCGTGGCTGGCAATGGAGTGTGTAAGGTTAGTGTTGGTTTTAAGGATATTTAGGGATTTAGTTTTTTTTTTTGTAATTTTAGAGAAATTAGGAATTTTTAATTGTATGTATAATAATTTTTTTATGTTTTTTTTAATAAATTTTATAAATTACTTTAGCGTGACACATGTCATTTAACGAAAAAATTAACCTCCATTACAGTCGATACACCTAAAGTGATAACGTTTGTAACGTTAGACATATGGATCGACCGAAAAATAGTTTGGGTACCACTTTAAGAAAAATGGTATAGTTTGCATATTTTTTTTATATGAACCCAAAATTGAATGACTAAAATCTGAATTCCTTAGAAGTTGAGAGACCAAAATAGTAGTTTACCCTAGAAAAAATCAAAAGCACATAATACACTGAATTTGTGAAACCTCAAAAAGACAAAAACCACCCTGAAAAAAGGAAGAAAAAGAGAATGTTACGCTGACACCATAAAACCACAGCTCACCTCAGAAAAGTCTTCTCACTCTCGTTTTCTGTCTCTTTAAACCTCGCCGGAACATTTATTGATGTCCATCGTAAAATACCGCCAAGTCATCCACCTCCATTTTTTAATTGAAATTTCTAGTTTTTTCCCCACTGTTCTTTTCATGGTGGAAGAGGACGACGTCGTTCCCAAGACCTTCCGAGCTCTTGTGGAGAGCGCGGACCGTAAATTCGCGCGAGTCCGTGACTTCCCGTCATACGGACGGGCACAAGGACAACATTATTTGCAGAAAGTATTCAAAGCTTACATGACATTATGGAAGTACCAGCAAGACAACCGAACGGAGCTTGTCAAAGCCGGTCTGAACAGGTGGGAGATTGGCGAGATTGCCGGTCGGATTGGCCAGCTGCAAGCATTTCGGACAGTACACGAGGACGAGCGAGGCTAGGTTTCTGGTCGAAGCTTACATTTTCTATGAAGCGATTCTGAAGAGGAGGTATTTTGAAGGGTGTGAATGATATCGGAGTCCGGTTTAAGGAGTTGAGATTTTACGCCCGGTTTTTGCTCGTTTTGCTGATTTTGAACCGGACCGAGATGGTGAAGGTTGTTGTTGAAAAGCTCAGAGCTCTTGTGGACGACTGCAACGCTAATTTCCGGGTAAATATATATACACTTTTTTATTAATTATGGAATTTTGAGCTTAATTTTTTCTTCATTTATTTTGTATTGATTACCATTATGATTGTCATACTTCAAAATGAATCCTTTCTTTAAATAAAAATGAAAATAACATTTACGTGATTTAACTGAAGACCACAACTGGAATTTCCATTAAGAAATCTTAATTTTAATCAAGTTAATGGATCTGCAATTTTTATTTGGTTTAATTATCAATTTTCTCTTCTTTTTTACCTCATTTTTCCTAGTATATAGTTTAGTATCTTTTGCGGTTTCATCATTTGAAGAAAAATAAGTAATTCGTTCTTATAGATTAGGTAATCGAAGTATTTGAAGTGAAGAATTATCAGAGTATAATTGTTTGAATTGATGAATTTGATTACATTATTTCCTGCCTTTATACAAAGTAATCATATGTTGAAAATTTTTTATGGATATTCTTTTGTTATGGTGTTGCCATCTATTGTAAATTATACTTAATATTGAAACCTTAGGATTCGTATTCCGTTCTTTTTAGGAATTTTTATAGAAATTACGCTTAGAGTTTATTATTCCATACTTCCCCTCATTTTACTTCATTTTAAGGAAATAAATTGAGTGAAATAAATCAACAACTACCTCAGTTACTCCTTTCTATTATTAACAGTTGAATGGATACGGTTCATGGACTTCTAAAACTTTATTACCATTTATCAACGCCATTGAGTAAGCCTCTTCAAGCTTCTAACCAACATTAATAGTTTTCAAAAATAACAAACAAATGCTTTCTCTGTTAGCAAATCTATGTCTTTAGTTAAAAAAAATGCACTTTCTTTAATAAAAGAACTAACAATTGAGTCTCCATCATTTCCAAATCTCTTTCCTATGTGATCATCAAGATTAGACTCGTTAAACTTCTTAGATTTGAAGGTTTTCGGATCAGGTTTAAAGAAAATGATAGATTGTAGGATACAAGTTTTGAAGGGGTCAAACAAGGAAGTGAAGTTCGTTGTGACTACCATAGTTTCTGTCGAAATGATTTTTTGGATTTTTTGATGCAAATGATAATGTAGAGAGATCGGTAGAGGTTTCAATGGTTTGGTTTTCTTCAGTTATGGGGTCTACCTTTGTATCTAACATAGATTTAGTAACCTTTTTACCATCAATCATTTTATCCGTTCTTTAACGCATTCGTTTGAACACTTAGGTTTTGGTTTCAACTATAATTTCATTAACATGCTGCAATGTACGATCAATTAATTTTTATATTTTTGTTTGCATATGCTTGAGCTCCTTGCATATTTCTGCTGCCCGCTCTGCTGACTATTGTTCTGTCGTTGATGAGGGTCGTTGGTGCTGATGCCAATTTATTACGACCTATTGTTATGGATAGTTTAGCTTATCAAAAGAAGACTGAAACCTTAGGATTTGTTGGAGACTCAGATCTCTTCAGTTTTCATTTTTCATAGAAATTCTACTGAAAATTTATTTCATATGTTCCATTGGATTGTTATTGTGTGGGAAATGTTAGAAGCAACTGATAGAAGGCATATGATTTTTTCCCCAGGAAACAAACTTTAAAGAGTGGAAACTAGTAGTGCAAGAAATTGTTCTCTTTATGAATGCGGATACAAATTTCACAATTCCAACTGTTAGGCCATTTAGGTACCGTGCCATGTTTGACTGTCATCCAAATTCTAAAGTTTCGAGATGCAATCCTGATGAGTTATCACTGGAATGAGGTGAAATCTATTTTTGTTGGTTTGATCATTGGTTTCAAGATTGTTCAAAGTCAGATGTAACTTACAAATTGTGATTGTCATAATCCCTTATCTTATTGTCATGTTTAGGTCAAATTTGCTGAACTTACTCTGGATGCATATAGAATGATGCAATGTTTAGAGTGGGAGCCCAGCGGATCAAGTTACCAAAAGCATCTGGCTGAACCAAAGGAGAATGCTGTTGCAATTGATTATTCTGGAACTTCTGGACTGATAGATATGAACTTGGCTGCGGAAATGACTGATCAAACCTTACCTCCAAATCCTAGGAAGGCTATTTTGTATCGACCCTCTGTAACACATTTTGTAGCAGTGAGTTCCATAAAGCCTGTTAATTGAACTTGCTTCTGTTAAAATTTTCCATTGCTAGGAGACAACTAGACCTCTGTTTTTCCTTTGTTTTAGATTGCTTAATTTGGTTTATCTGATTGAGTTTTTAGGCTATTATTGAAAAATCGTTTAATGAATATCGTATTTCCTTTTCTTTGAAAGGACGGGACCAAAAGAGAATATTAATGTATTCACGTTCCTTAGGAACTTGATACGTAATGTTGATTTACTCTTAGGAGCTTCGGTTGTCATGGTATACGAAAATTGTTGTCTGTGTGAAAGCTTTATTTTAATCATATCATTCTGTTGGATAATGGATATAGATAACGTTAGATTGTACGGTAGTGGCATAATATCTACATAAACCAATAACTAACTATTTGTATTTCAGTGAAAACTTTACTCAAATTAGATGGATCTGTTATTTAATCATTGCTACTAGCCTGCTAAAATAGTGTATCTGTTCTTTTTTCCTTTTATGTATTTTGCATAGGCTTATATGTGGATATAATCATCACGGATGAGTTTGGGCAGGTTATGGCTACAATTTGTGAGGAGCTCCCTCCAGAGAGCATTATACTAGTTTATCTATCAGCCTCAGGTACTTTTGCTTTTGCTTCCTCATCGTTGCCATCTGAGAAAAAGATCGAAATAATTTGAATGTGTTTTTCTAAGCTGTTGACACTGTGATGAATATGCAGGGAAGCCTAGTCATATCAATTCTTCTCCGGTAGAAACTTCAGGAGGATCTAAGCGAACAACCCAAAACAAACTTGTTTCTCACAATTCCCTAGAACATAATTTTTCTGCACCTGAACCCCACACTAATGGCAAGGAAGAGTCTAGTGACCATTACGATGATCATCTGTGCTTAGGTCCTAAAGGAAATGGTGGTAGGTGCCTATAGTCATATTTAATACAAAATGTTTTCTTTAGCTTTTACTCTTGAGGGTTTTGTGGATTGAAGCTACTATATATTATTTAGCATGTTCTGATTAATGCTCAGTATGGTTTTCTGGAATTTTCAGGTTCAAGTAACCTCTATTTTTTTTTGAAATTTTGGCTTTTTTGTTTTGTTTTTGTTTTTTTGTTTTTGTTTTTTTGTTTTTTTTTTAAAAAATAGCAAACTAACAAGAAGAATTTGAATCTAAATTAAAATTAAATAAAAAGAACCTGAAACGATGAATCTTTTCTGGACTAGCTCCGTTGAGATACCTTGACGGTTTTGTGTGCAAGAACAAGCAAGATTGCTTGCTTCTTTCCAAGAATCGGCCCAAATCTGATACCAATTGATAGGGAAGCGGTGGCAGGTTGATGAACGTTGCTCTTGTTGAAGAATCAAATCTAGAAAGCTCTAGACTCGATGAAGAACAAAGGGGTTTGTGCCAGTTTTGTTTTGCCTCATGCAAAAAGGTGACATGGTATCATTTGGTAGCCTTTTTGGATTAATAAGTTTCAAAAAGCAATGTGACATTCAAGAGGACATATAATAACTCTAGGCTGCTATGATAAATGGGACATTGATTGCTCTTACTGTAACTTGCAAATTAAGTTAATTTCATTCCAATGCATTTTGCATATCAAAATGATGGGTAGTCAACTTAAAAATGGAATTAGTTTTAATTATAATAAAAAAAGAAGGCAGTTAAAACACAATTTGAAGGTTTGAGAAGATATTAAACCCCTAGGTTAATGTTTGATTATGTGTTAGATTGTTGTGGCTGCAATGTGCAAATAAAGTCCTTTTTTATTGCAATGCCTTCTGAAGATAAAAATAATAGATTGAAATTAATCAGAAGAGATGAATTTTACCATTTGTTTGTAATGTCAATGGGTAGGCTTCATTCTGTTCTGCTGTTGATTCCAAGATTTCATGAATCTTTACCAAGAAATTAACCTATATCTAAAATGTTCCTTCAATATCAAGCTGAGATGAAAAATAAAAAGTAAGTAATCAATCAATTAAAATTTATGACACCCTCCTCTGAGATTTGAACTGCTTGTAACATGTTTGTTTAAAATTGGGTATCAGCTGTTAGGTTCTTTTATTTTTGGAAGAGAATGTGGGGTCCGTTAACTTGTAGTTAACTGCTTGCTTGCAGTATTTGTGATGGTTGACTTTACAGCATCTCGTCTAGTGCTTTCATCTGAATTCTTATTCATCTATGGGGTTGCTTATAGGATAAATTAATACGAATTTCAGGTCTTACATGGTGCAGAAAGAGGAGAGAAAGCTGCCCTACTGCTTTCGCCGTTGAGAGCAATGTTTAAGGACCCATCTCATGCCGATATTACTCAGAATGGAAGACAGTTTACCTTTTTCTTGACTGCCCCTCTACAAGCATTCTGCCAAATGGTTGGCTTCACCTTGTCCTATAGTACTATAGTGAGTTACTTTCAATATATATTTGACCTTTTTAATGGTGCATCTATGCCAGTTGGTCTTACTTTCACCTGCTTTGGTTTTTCTACTATTAGGAAGTTTTAAATACTGCTGAAAACATATTATTTACTGCTTTTTCCAAGTGGGAAATGATTCTCTGCAAATCTCCTAGCCTGGATCTAGTTTGGGCGCAAGTTTTATCCGATCCTTTCTTAAGGCGGTTTATTGTTAGGTATTTAATCTTTCATCTTTATCTTGGTAGCTTTTGTCTTTGTATACAGCTAAGATAAATTTTGCTTGGTTGACTGGAAGTATACCTGGATAAAAATTTACTTCATGATATATGGAGAATAATGAAAGCCATTTCGCATGTTCTTTTATTTGACCCCATTGCACTTGTCGGCTCTGGTTTGGGCTGCTGTTACACGTTATTCATTATAATCAAGTGGAGGAGGTGGGGAAATGCAGCTAAGCATTAATAGAATGTATTGCGTGTTCATCATGTTTGCATCTGTTTTACAATTATGGATGCTTCGATGAACTAGTGAAATGATTGTATGTTGCAAAATTTCTTCAGATTCATATTCTGTCGAGCCGTTCTCTATGCCTTCTGCCCTCCGGAAGAGAGTGATCAATATCTTCCTGTTTGCCTACCACAACTTCTGACATCTTTGTCACCAAAGGCTGATGCTGTGCAGTCGTCTGTCAGGCAGCTTGCAACTCACCTGAAAGTTGCCGACTGCTTTCACTTCGAAGACACGAAAATAGGACCATAAGTTGGTTAGGACTGTAATATAAATTGTGCCTTTCTGATAGGAAGCTTCATTGAATATATATATATATATATATATATATTATGGTACAGTAGATCCTGTAGTTTCATCATCAGTTGGCCATTATAGGTACTCAAAAGGTACACGATTGCTAAGTGAGGCTTAAACAGCGCATTATGGAGGAATTTGATGGAGCATGGTTGCTTCGGCTTCTTTAATTGCCTACACACCTTGCAGGTATGCATGAACATACATAGCTGGCTTAAGTCTTCAGGAATGCATTGATGTATATGATATTTGCTGTGGTGCATGTTAGATAGAGCCTTTTCTGATTTGTGTTATATTCGTTTTTCCTTTTGCTGCTTTATAAAGATAAATCGGGTAGGCTGGTCGGATTTTTTTTATTACATTTCCTTTGATTACATGTTTTCTTTAAAGTAGGAGTTTATGAAGAACTAGAATGTAATAAACTGAATATTGGTAATAATAGGCGGCGTTTCAATACGTGTAATGGCACTCTTTTTTCCCCTTTATCATATAAACTACATCCAATGTTAATAACGAGTTCGAAAATAAATAGATTATTTTCTTAAAAAATTATAAATATATCAATTAAATTATTATTATAAATATATTATTTTATCTTTAAATATTAGATAAAATAATGATATGATATAGTATAATATAATTATAGTTTAAACATCAGCATTATTAATTCTTAAATATCATCATTTCATTTAAAGAGAGAAATTAAAAAAATCATTTTAGTTTCTATACTTTTATTTTTATATTTTAATCTCAAAAATTAATATATTTATTAATAATGATATAATATTTTACTAAAATTTTCCTCACTCAGAATATTTATTTTCCTTATTTTTTCAAGAGTATTATTTCTCTAATTTATCAAATTTAAATTAATCATCAGATTTTCGTATCTATCAGACTCGAATCTGAACAACTTTTTATTTTTATTTTTTGACAAAAAATCTGAACAATTATAGAAATGCAGTGGCCCCACTTATCCCAACCATCCGATGCAGACTTAATCTTTAAGTTTTTTCATTAAAACGTGAGCCACTTGGTAATCAACGAATGAGTGTCTGGATCTTAATACTTGAATGGATGCCACGTGTAGCAACCTCCATCTGCGTGTGCTGCACTGCCATTCCATAGAACCACAGCCCAGCACAATACCACCATCGACATTGGCCATTCGAATTGGCATCTTATTCCTTGTTTTCCTTTATCTCTCCATAGTTACCTCTTTAGCGTTGATAGAAAAAGTTTCAAACTTCACACCAAAGTTTCAAAAACCAAACATCAATGTCTTCTGTAATGGAGTTTGCCGCATCTAAGGAAAGCAATGAAGAGGGTAGAAATGAACGGTTAGATCATTTGCTTAACATGGACCCGACGCTTTCTAACAGCTTCTCACTCTCTGCTGATACTTTCCTCAAAGCTGCCATCTCTCTCAAGAACCAGGTACGCTTGACTGTGGGATTTTATTTTTCTTACGACAGAAACTTGTTCTTACATTTCAACCTCGAACTATCTATGATGTTAATTAAGACATGGCATCAGCTTTTATATGCTGTTTTGAAGTTTAAGTTAAGGGTTTTGTTTTTCTGCTGTTATTTTCTGGAGGTAACGTGGGAAGGAGGAGGTGGAAGCGGAGGCGGGTCGTGTTCGGGAATAGACCCGACTGTGTACACGGGGATACTGGGGACAGCTTTTACTTGCTTGAGATCTTAAGAGGTGACTGGTAATCGGCAGGACCTGTCATTGGCCGCTGAGATCGTTGACGCGTGCGTCCCTGTTGACGTGCCTCTATCAGGTAACTTTTTTGCACATATCTATGCTAAATTTAATCCTTGAACAATTGTGTTGGAATATTGTGATTCATGGTAGTGATACGGATTCCAATGGTGGAAGCACAGAATTCTAGTAATGAATCGATCTTAAGGATGTGTAAATTATCTTAAAGAAATTTCCTTTTTTAGATGAAACAAATATTTAGTTATTAATAAGTTGATATTTTTAATTTATTTAATTGATGGTATTATTTGGTTTCAGACATGTGACATTTTTATGTGGTAGAGGAGGGGTATTTTCACTTGGAGCAGTGGTAGCCAATTATTTGGGGGACCATCAAAGGCTTGGACTCTTCTTAAATCTGTTCCGCGAGGTCTCTTTATTTATGCCCACTATATGTCCTATCTATACAGTTCAAAACGTGATGATA
Organism: Hibiscus syriacus; assembly: GCF_006381635.1. Taxonomy (NCBI): domain Eukaryota; kingdom Viridiplantae; phylum Streptophyta; class Magnoliopsida; order Malvales; family Malvaceae; genus Hibiscus; species Hibiscus syriacus. Next base: position 648,623 of record NW_024062735.1, on the reverse strand, counting down.
TTTTTCCATCAATTGCATTCCTATTATGTCATCGTGAAAAATCCTTTGTACCGCAGCCTTGATCACTTTGTGTGGTTCATGGAGACCATCATAATATACCTAACTTTACTATTCTAATTAACAAAGTATAGGTAGCACAAGAAAAGGCTCTTCCGGTTGGACCTGAAGAAGGTGGTTTTGGAATGTCGTATGATCTTCTTCACGGTCGAGCCGGATTCTTATGGGCTGCTTTGTTCCTAAACAAGCATCTCAGGGATGAAACGGTACCAAATGATGTTCTAATGCCGATCGTTGATGCTATATTAGCTGCGGGTAGGACTGGGGCTTCCGATCTCCCGGCCTGCCGCTGATGTATCGATGGCATGGTACAAGGTACTGGGGTGCAGCCAACGGTCTTGCTGGAATCTGCACGTGCTCCTTCATTTCCCTCCCTCGGAAGATGATGAGAACGTTAAGGTACATGATGAGTAACAGATTCCTCCACAGTGGAAATTACCCTTCAAGTGAAGGGAACTCGAGGGACAAGTTGGTGCAGTGGTCTCATGGTGCAACCAGTATGGCAATCACTCTAGCCAAGGCATCACAGGTTAGCAACTCTGTCACTCTTAAATCTTAATGCAAACAATGATTGTCATTTCTAATACATTTTGATCCATAATTCTTGCTCCAGTCGTGAAGGTCTATCCGAATGATAGAGAATTTCGTGACCCCACCATAGAAGCAGGGGAGGTCGTGTGGAAAAATGGGTTAGTGAAGAAGGTGGGACTAGCTGATGGTATATCGACTTACTGGAGAGAGCATTTAAGAAGAAAGGGCAAAGGCGTTTGCAAGTTACTTGCACCACATTGAAAGGAAGCTTGTAAATGTTGGACATGGAGGCGATCATGGCTACTCCCTTTTCCAAGGACTTGGTGGGATAGCTTGCCTCTGGTTTGATCTGCTTGCACCCCACAGCTCTAAGTTCCCTGGATATTAGCTCTAAGCTAAATATGATATCTTAATCGACCAACTGCTGTAAGCCATTAATGTGAAGATAACGATTAGTATCTTAAATGATATGATTAGTATCTTTAATTACCTAAGCTTATGTGAGTTTGAGTTGAGTGAATAGGAACCTGCACGGTATATATTCTGAAGTGAAATATGCAGTCCAGCATCTAAAGCGAGATGCGTTGGTACATATTATCGAGTAAAGTTGATAAATGTAGTATTAAATTATGTTGAACAACTTGTTATTATAATTTTAAAATATTATAAAATGAATATTACGTTGTTAGTTAATATTAGTGTTCATTTTATTTTAACTCTATGTACTCAAATCTATGTCTGCATAATTGTTATCTGACTTATCTTTTAAAATGAAAAAATATTTGTGTTCATTGCATTAATATTAATATGAAGTGACGATTAACAATGATTTATACAATAAGAATGGAGATAGATAAATTGGTGATTTATAATTTCTTTATTTGATTTGAGTAAGAATTATTGATTGGTTAAAAGGTTTAAATGAATTGTCCCTTTTATAGGAAGAATAAGAGACTCTTTAGTATATTAACAAGTGTAAATTATCAACAAGTGCACGGTAGTTTCAAGTGGTTCTAAAATAATAATAAAAATATGGTAAATTACGTGTTTAGTACTTAAACGATCAATTTTGGTCTATTTTAGTACATAAACTTTCATTTTTTTCTTCAAAAGCATACCTAACGTTTAGTTTTTGTTTTATTTTAGTACCCTATCGTTAAAAAATTAACGGACAAGTTGATGTGGTATTAACTCTAGTGGACAAACAATCAATATGAACGGAATACCACGAGAGAATGACAAGTCGACCAACATAATTCAATTTCAGACCTATCGAACTGTGGACCATGAGGATCAGAGGATGAAGAAATCAAAGAGTACATCGTTGATTTGGGGGAGATTAAGACATTTTACGGTGAAAGAAAGCTGGAATAGTTTTTAGGGGTAAAAAAAGTAAGAACTTGAAAATTTGGGTTTCATCAACTGGCGGATACAATGGTCGACGACTATAGACACAACGACCGGCGAACTCGTCCGTTAAATTTTTAACGGCCGAGTATTAAAATAAATAAAACTAAAAGTTGGGTATGTTTAAAAAAATTAAAGTTTAGATATTATAACAAATCAAAACTGATAGTTTAGACAATAACGCGTAATTTACCCTAAAAATAATTCATGATTTTAACTATAGTAAAAGTTTACTAGTAAAGCAGAAAAATATCTATAAAAACATAAGTAACAGTGGATTTTCAGATAAGAGAACCTCAGTGACCGAAAATCCCTATAATATACAATTTTAACCAATTTTTTTTGGATTTGCGAAAATGACCAACAAAATCGCAATGCGAAATAAAAATCGCAACGCGATCTCCAGAATCGCAAATCAGTTCCCAGAATCGCAACGCGATTATGAAGAATCGCAATGCGATAGTACAAATTCGCATTGCGATTTTCCAGAATCGCAACGCGAACATATAAATCGCAACGCGATTCTGACTATCGCAACGAGTATCCGTAAAATCACAACGTGTATCCGAATCGTAACGACAATACGTAAAATCGCAACGCGTATCCGTAAATCGCAATGAGAATACGTAAATTGCAACGCGTATCGGTAAATCGCAACGAGAATACGTAAATCGCAATGCGTATCCGTAAATCGCAACGACAATACGTAAATCGCAACGCGTATCCGTAAATCGCAACGCGATCGATAATTCGCAACGCGATCTCCGGCATCGCAAATCAGTTTCCAGATTCGCAACGCGATTCTTACTATCGCATTGCGATTTCCCAAATTCGCGTTGCGATTTTCCTAATTCGTAACGCGATTACATAAATCGCAACGCGAATACGTAAATCGTAATGCGATTACGTAAATCGCAATGCGATTACGTAAATCGCAATACGAATACGTAAATCACAATGCGAATACGTAAATCGCAATGCGAATCTGTAAATCGCACGAAATTCTGACTATCGCAATACTGAATTTCAAATTCGCAACTCGATTTCTGAATTCGCAACGGGTTTTAATTTCGCAACACAAATATTTTTGGTATATAACTACGCAGCAGCAGCAACTCATAACCTAAATCCCTAAATCGCAACTCATTCTATCTCCATCTATCACTCTTTCCGACGACATCCGTTCCTATATCCAACGACATCCTTCTCCATCTGGCAACATGTTTTAGTTTCGCAGCTCGTTTGTTTAGTAAATTAATTTACAATAATGAAATCATCTAATGTTGATCATGTTTGGATAGATTTGCATTCAACATAATGCAGATTGAAATCAACAATCAAATCTTTTACAAATCAATTAAACAATCAAAAAATAATATGAATCAATTTTGCACCCATACATCCATTTCACGCAGCTCACTTCAGGATTAACCTGCAAAACCAAACATTGAATCAACAACACTTTCTACACATCTAAAACCTACAAACATCAAATTATTGAATTCTAGCTACTTAACCAAACATTTTCAAACCAAAAGAGTAAATATGTTTAACACACTTGCATTTGACTTACAAATTATTTATGGACACTTTCATAACGCGGATGCATGTAGCAGCGTCTCGCATATATCGTTCTAGCCAAAATGCCGAAACTACAAGCCTACTGCACCTCTATCTCTATCGGGGAGGTAGAAAATATGTACTTCCTGTCGTCAAACGCTCCAAGCACATGCATACGAGAGGACCACAATCCCCTCTGGCTTCCTTCATTTGTTGTGCGCAGTCTCGTCTATGATAACTGTAACATTGAACTTCTTTGGCTTCTTGTTTCCAGACTTAGTCCAATAATCAATTGCATCCAAGAATTTAGCCAAATGAGAGCTCAATCCCTTAATCATATCTCTCAAATCAGACAATGCTATGTAATTTATCATGCTGTCATATACTATTGTCTTTAGGGATGGGAGCTGAAGCTCGACGAGAAGCCAATGAGTACGGTCCAAAACAGGATAAACACCTGCATCGAAATGTAATAATTCAAATTGCGCACTCATTTATGACACCTTTATATTTAAACAAATATACTAACCTTATCGACCTCCCACTATGCAGATAAAGTTTAGCTTGTCCATTAGCCCAACACATATGATTCCTGTCGTTGATTCTTCAGTGAACTACGTGAAAAGACGTCGGCATAATTGTATATCGCGTTTTTTTAATATTTTTTCTTCAATTTCCTTACAATTAGAAGACGTGTCACCCATGCATCATATGCTGTTTTACAAAAAAAGACATATATTAGTGAATTATATAAATTTTAAAAAAAATTAATCAAACTGAAATATAAGAAATATAAGACTTACCCCCCATCGAAATAGCCGTTGTCTTCAACCCCTATAATACACCCCACCAAGACCGTTCAATCAACAAATGCATATCATCGTTGGTAACTTATACGAAAGCCAACAGTCATCCATCATGTCCGCACGTGAGGGGCTTCTCAATAATTTGATATTACGCCGTGTGAATCGGGCTCTAGAATGTGGGAGGGACCTCTTCAATGATGACAATGGCCTCTTGAACGGTGGGAGGGGACTCTTGAGGGATGATAGGGGCCTCTTGAACGATAGGGGAGGCCTCTTGAACGATGACAGGTCGGGGTTTTTCTTACGGATTCTTCGCACTATTAGGGTGAACGGAGACGTAATGGCACGTGCACGCCGTCTGATGCGTGAACTCCATTGCAAGAAAACCCGACGTAGAGCATCCACCTTAGCGGGCCGCTAAAAATAAATTAATACATAAATCAGTAAATAAACAGACATGATATAAACAGTGAGAACAAAGACAAATATTTCAAACTTGCACGGTATTCACCCAAGTCATTATTATATCATTGTTCACAAAATGCATCAGATAACATTCCAGAAGTAAGCACTTATATAACATTTAAAAGGACAATATATAGTTTAGTGCAGGTTCAATGACAACTAAAGAGTAGTAGTTTATTCTTGAAACTTAAATTTTCAACACTGTGAAGTTGTATTTGTCTTTTGGTTGAAGTAATGCAATTCATTCAAGTTCAATTTGCAGAAAAATAGAATCTGAAACTTAAAATCGCAACGCGAAAATGACTATCGCAATGCGAAAACTACGCATGCGAAAATGACTATCGCATGTGAAAATGACTATCGCAATGCGAATTTGACTATCGCAACGAGAGAATCGCATACGAAATGAAAATCGCATGCGATTATAGTTTCGCGTTGCGATTTTGGTTTCGCATTGCGATTTTGTCGTTGCGATTTTGGTTTCGCGTTGCGATTCTCTCGTTGTGATTTTCATTTCTCGTTGCGATTCTCTCGTTGCGATTCATTTCGCGTTGCGATAGTCATTTTTCACGTTGCGATTTTAAGTTTCGTGTTGCGAAAGTAAACTATTTTTTTCTTCTGCAAATTAAACTTGAATGGATTGCATTACTTCAACCAAAAGAAAAACAAAGACAAATACTAACTTCAGAGTATTAAAATACACAATTTAGCAGAATTGGCAGCAACCGAACAATTTATTTTCAACCAAAAGACAAAACAAAGACAAATATTAACTTCACATTGTTAAAGAATATACAGTTTAGCAGAATTTGCAGCAACCGAACAAATTTACTTTCAACCAAAGACAAACAAAGAAATACTAACTTCACAGTGTTAAAGAATACACAGTTTAGCATAATTGGCAGCAACCGAATAAATTTACTTCAACCCAAAAGACAAAACAAAAGACAAATACTAACTTCACAGTGTTAAGAATAAATAGTTTAGCAGTATTGGTAGCAACCGAATAAATTTACTAAGCAATCTAAGTGAAATAGTTAATCTAAGTAAAATTACGAGTAAATTTATCATCAAGTTAAATATGGAAAATCTTAAACTTACCTTGTTGCGTAGAGTATGAACCTCATTCTGTAACGATACTACCATCTCACGTAGAGCGGCAACCTCACCATGTAAAGTAGACACCTCCACACGCCATGCACCATCGTTATCGCGTAGAGTACCGATCTCCTCACGCAAGGCATTGACCTCATCACGTAACTCCTTGACTCATCCCGTGGAGGTGGAGGTGGAGAATAGGGAGATAGAAGTCGTGGCATCTTTGCCGGTCGCCTATCATGAGGTGATGGTGGAGAAGAGGCTCGATGATGTGGCGGGATAGGTGATGGCTCTTTGTAGAGGTGTATAGTCGGGTCGATCATGTGATGGCTCTGGGTGAGGTGATGGCTCTCGAAGTGGAGGAAGTGGAGGCTGTTCATCATTCGTGCCATCAAAAAAACGCTGACTAGCTTGCCACCAATCAGTGGCAAGCTCAGCCTCCGTGGGTGTCAGTCTCTGTAATGAAGTGTTGGCCTCCTAAAAATATAAAAACTCAAACAAGTTAAACGTCTACTATTAATAGCCCTAGGAAATAGCCCTAGGAATATCATTTGAAGTTTTTAATGCATATGCCCGCATGCTGGGAAAGCCTCGAATATCCAAATCTACAAACAATATAATAACAAACATTAGTAATTGTTAAATAATTAATTATAATTTTGAAAACATTATATAGAAATTCTTACCTTAAAGGCCCAAACAAAGCCTGACAAAGTGTATTTTGACCCATCGCCACGCAAACTTTTACGGTCATCAAAGGCAGACGACAACTTAGTCCAGGTAGCTTTCCATATATACGAACCCCACGAAACAGATTCTATGCATTTAGGTCCTCTACCAATAATATTAGCTCCTGAGGAATAGGTTGTCTGGCCTCTCTACCTAAAAAGCCGGCATACAAAAGTACTAGAAGGCATACTCGGACAACATCGATGTCATTCATCCGCGTAAAACCATCTTTCTTATTAAACAATTTCTTAAGGTCGTCGACGTGTAAGTTCGGCTTCTCTATTGACTCATTAGGAAAAACCCAGGATAACCATGATGGGCGGGTGATATGACGAGTGTACCGGCCTACATCATCGTGTCCGAATCGTAGACCAGTGATTAAGCATAACTCCTTTCGCCCAAAACAAGTATACGCCGATGGAAAATGAAACCATATCTCTTCCTCAACACGTTGTATACTATCGGGTAGATCGCTAGTCATGGTCTGAAGCCATAAATGGGTCAAATTAGCATCTCCACCCGGATGTTGTACTCTCAGCCATGGCCCAAAGCAGGTTTCCTCAAACAATTTTCTTTGTGCAGGTGAAAGCTTCGAAGCAATTGTAGTGGCTAGGCTAACTTTATTCCTTAATTTCAATGAAGCCGAAAAAAATTTCTACAAAAACAATAACATACCAAGTTAGATATACCAAAAACTACACTGTGAAGATATACAAAAAACAATAAACATAAAGAGTAGTAGTTTAATCTTGAAACAAAATTTGCAACACTGTTTTGTCTTTTGGTTGAAATGAAAATCGCAACGAGAGAATTGTCATAACCATTTTTGAGTAAAACAATTAAATATTATTTTAAAAACGATTATGACTTTAATAAAAAAAAATGGGTGATTTTAGATTGATTTGAATTAAATTGAAAATAGAGTAGCCATCGACCTTTGGGTTAGGTAGGTCAAATACCCAAAAACGTCTTTTAAAAAACAATTTTAAGGAAAATCATTTTAAAGACAAAATGGTATGCGTTTACCAAAGATTCGATTTAAACGGGTTCGGGAGTCGGTTACGCGTAGGGAAGGATTAGCACCCCACAACGCCCAAAAACTGGTACTGTGTCGCTTTCATGTTGTCGTAATGGCGAAAATGATAGATCGAATATAAAGTTAAATGTGATCTGTTTATTGAAATTTAATTAATTTGCTTCGAATTAATGATGTTAGGGAAAATTCTTTAATTCAAAAAGAAATCTAGAAATTAGTAATTCTCCGTCGGAAAAATTAATTTCAACTATTTCTTATTAGTAAAAGAATATTCCATCATAAATAAATATACGAATCGCATATAAAGGAAAATTGACGATTTGCATTAGCATATAATGAATAAAAATAACACACATTGCGTCATTAAAATAAATTAATTAGTAACATAAACTCGATTTATTTCAAGTTACTATGTCGTTAAAATGTCGTACATGATCGAACCACTTCGACCAAGTGGTACTTTCCACGCTCATTTTACGAATACGTGTTTGAAACACATTCGTATGCATAAACCTTTTAATCAAGTACGAGAGACACATAATATTGATATGAAGGCTAATTTAAAAATTAAATTAATATGAATGAAATAAAATAATATAATGAAATAAGCAATATATAGTCATACAAGGATTAAAAAAAAATAATTAAACACACATAAATATATATATACAAAAATATATATATATATACATATATATATATAAAAAACATCTAATAACATAAATATAAACATATTAATTAAACGGTTTGAACTAGGATAATTAAATGACTTTAAAAAACAAAAGGACTAATTATAAAAGGACAAAATGATAAGCATAAATATGTAATAAACACCATAATTTCACTTACAAACCAAAACAGTGACCAAATGGGCTAAAAGTGAAATCTAAGATCTATGATACAAACTCAAAATTTATCTTTCAAAATAATACTAAAGACTGGAACAAAGACAAATAAATTCAGGAACCAAATCATAAATACAGATAAATTCACTACTAGACAAATAAGGATCTAAATGAATAAATCATGAATTAATAGCCTAAAATAGACATTAAACCAAATTTATATTAAATAACATATAATGATTAAAATACAAACAATCAATACTTGAAACTAGAAATTAAAGGATTCAAACTTCTATTCAGTGACTAATATGAAAACTTAAAAAAAATATGTGCTCAAAGTAAAATATCAACATACACATATTTAATATAAAAGCTAGGACTAAACTACAATGAAAATAAATATGAGGCCCGAAATCAAAGATTTCAAAATTTCATTAATGACCAGTTACAGAACAATACAAACGCGGGGGACTTAAACTAAGATTTACCCTTTTTTTTGCGAAAACACGCAGCCCCAGCCCCTTTAGAATGACGTCGTTCAGCGTATGAGATATAAGCCCCTTTGAGGGTTTCCATTAAATCATTTTTTCCTCTCCCTCTGTTGCCTCTCTCGTTCTAAAGGGAAAGAACCATAGAACCCCCTCAAGGCTCACCTCCGTTCGACTCAAATGGCCCCGAAATCTTTCCGTTTTCAACGCGATTTAAGCCCAGTTTAGAACCCCATATATCCTTCCTCACATTCCCCTCGGGTTTGGATGACAGTGGTTACTAAGGGGAGGTAAGTATTTTCTTTTGATTTTTTCTCTCTGGTTTTGGTTCGAATGCTTTCTCCTTTTTATGTTTTTTTTTTCGTTCACTCTCTCTGGTTTTCCTCTCATTTTTCTTTTGTTTTGGTTCCCACCGAATGCCCTTGATATCTCCTCATTCCCTTTCTTTTATTGCATGCTTGATGGATTTGATAAATCCCTCAGGATTTTAGACTTGATTTGCTCTTATATTTTATTGGGATTTTTCTGATTGATATCTTATGTCACTGTTTGATGGATGGGTAGGTATGGGACTTGCACGGTATGGGCAAGGTGTTGGGTTTGGAAATGACACTTAGTGGGGAACAACAGGGCATGGGTTGTGCATGGGGGACATCAATGTATGGAAGCTATGTAGGGACCAAAAATTGGTTACTACAGCTGCCCCTCTTTGCTCATTGCTGTGAGAACAGGAATAGAGCAAAGACATAAATACCAATTTTTGGATTGTCAACAAGTCTCAAGCTCTTCTTTGATCGGCTCTCATTTCTTCGATTAGTCGTTGTTTATTGATGACACATTCTTTTTGGAGGTAATTTGTTGCTGAAGACGATACTGCTCATCCGCGATGATTAGATCGTGTCGTTTTCGATTACGATGTTGTTCCTTCGTGATGAGGAAGTCAGATAGTCTGAGGGTGACACTGCTCCTTCGTGATGAAGAGATCTGGTATGTTTGATGTTGAAGACGACACTGCTCATCCGCGATGAAGAGAATCTTGGCCATCTTTAGGAAAGATGATAACATGGTTCCACTCTGCTGGGGACATCTGGCCGAGGGATGACACTGCTCATCCGCGATGAAGAGTTCTGGCCATCTTTAGGAATGATGCTAACACGGTTCCACTCTGCTGCGGACGGCTGGTTATCTGATGTTGACACGGCTCATACGTGATGAAGAGTTCTGGTCAGGGGATGACATTACTCATACATGATGAAGAGTTCTTGGCCATCTAAAGGTGATAACACGGTTCCTACGTGATGAGGACGACTGGTTATCTAAGGGTGACACAGCTCCTACGTGATGAAGAGGTCTGGTCGAGGAATGACACGGTTCATACGTGATGAAGAGTTCTGGCCATCTGAAGGTAATAACACGGTTCCTACGTGATGAGGACGGCTGGTTATCTATGGTTGACACGGCTCATACGTGATGAAGAGATCTGGTCTGGGGAATGACACGGCTCATACGTGATGAAGAGTTATGGCCATCTAAAGGTGATAACACGGTTCCTACGTGATGAGGACGGCTGGCCATCTTTAGGAGTTATGGTTTCAAGAGAAACCAAATTAAAGATTTGTTTCAAAAGAAACAAACCCAAAGATTTGTTTCAAGAAAACATACTCAAAGACTTTGTTTGTTTTGTTTCAAGGGAAACAGATTCAAATGATAGTAAAATTTGTTTCCAAAGAAACAAACTCAAAGATTTTTCTCAAAGAAACTGTCTCGAGAGAAACAAAATTTTGTTTCCAAAGAAAGAGATTCAATGATTTTTTTTAAGACATTGTCATAAGAGACAAAACTTTGTTTTTCAGAAAATTGTATCTTAGTGAGACAAAATTTTGTTTCCAAAGAAACAGACTCAGATTTTCTTCAAAAGAAACTGTTTTAAGGGATAAAACCTTGTTTCCAGAGAAACAAACTCAAAGATGATCTTGTTTTAAGAGAAAATGTTTCAAGAGACAAAATTCGTTTCAAGGGAAACGACTCAAAGATGACATTGAAAGGAAATTGTCTCATGCGAGACAAAATTTGTTTTAATAGAAACGATCTCAAAGGTGGGTATTTTCAAAAGAAGTTGTCTCGAGAAATTTTTTTTCAAAGGAAACAAACTCAAAGATTTTCTTCTCAAAAGAAATTGTCTTTAAGAGATAAAATTTTGTTTCAAAAGAAATAGACTCAAATGGATTACATCTTAAGTAAGACCAAATTTGTTTCAAATGAAACAATCTCAAAAGTTAGTTTTTAATTAGAAACTGTCTCAAGAGACAACATTTGTTTTTAAAGAAATAGACTCAAAGATGATTTTGTTAAGAGAAACAAACTCAAAGATTTTCAAAATGAACATATTCAAAGATTTACTTCAAGAGAAACGGTTTCAAGAGATACAAATTCATTTTAAGAGAAACAGATTCAAAGATTTTTGTTTCAAAAGAAATTATCTTAAGAGAGACAAAATTTTGTTTCCAAAGAAACAAACTCAAAGATTTTTGTTTCAAAAGAAACACTCTCAAAGATTTTTTCACAAAATTGTCTCAAGAGAGACAACACTTTGTTTCAGACTCAAAGATTTTTCACGAAATTGTCTCAAGAGAGACAAAACTTTGTTTCAAAATAAATAGACTCAAGATTTTTTCAAAAGAAACAACTCAAAGATATTTATTCAAAAGGAACAAACTCCAAGATTTTTATTCAAAAGGAACAGACTCAAAGATTTATCTCAAGAGAAACTGTCTCCAGAGAGACAAAATTCGTTTTAAGAGAAAAAGATTCAAAGATTGTCGATATTGTTTCTAGGGAAACAATCTCAAAGGTGTTTATTTTTAAAAGGGAAACTGTCTCACGCGAGACGAATCGATTTTGAAAAACTCAAGTGATATTAATTTTGTTTCAAGTACAACAAATTTAATTTGTATCTCAGAGAAAAATGTCTCAAGCGAAACGAAATTTGTTTCGAAATAAACAACAATATCAAGTGAGATTTTGTTTTAAGTGAAACAAATTCAAAATTAGTATCTCAAAGGAAAAATGTCTCAAGCGAGACGAAATTTGCTTTAAGATATAGTCTCAAATGAGACAAAATTTGTTTTTAGAGAAATTGTCTCAAGCGAGACAAAGTTTGTTTTTGAGAAAACGATCTCAAGTGAGATCAACTTTGTTTAATGTGAAACAAATTCGAATTTGGATCTCAAAGGGAAAAGGTCTCAAGCGAGACGAAATTTGTTTTGAAAGAAACAACAATCTAAGGTGAGATTAATTTTGTTTTAAGTGAATCAAATTCAAAATTTGTATCTCAAAGGAAAAATGTCTCAAGCGAGACGAAGTTTGTTTTAAGAGAATTTGTCTTAAGTGATACAAACTTTGTTTTTAAAGAAATTGTCTCAAGCAAAACAAAATTTGAGAAAACGATCTCAAGTGAGATCAACTTTGTTTAATGTGAATCAAATTCGAAATTTGTATCTCAAGGAAAAATGTCTCCAGTGAGACGGAATTTGTTTTTCAAGAAATTGTCTCAAATGAGACAAAATTTGTTTTTAGAAAGTTGTCTCAAGCGAGACAAAATTTGCTTTGAAAGAAATTGTCTCAAGCGAGACAAAAATTTGTTTTAAAATTCTCAAAATTTGTGGAAAAATATCTCAAGTGAGACAAAATTTTGTTTTGAAATAGATACGATCTCAAATGAGATCAACTTTGTTTAATGTGAAACAAATTCAAAATTTGGATCTCAAAGGAAAAATGTCTCAAATGAGACGAAATTTGTTTTGAAATAAATTGTCTCAAGCGAGACAAAATTTGTTTTTAGAAAAATCTCAAAGTTTGTGGAAAAATGTCTCAAGAGACTGAATTTTACTTCAATAAAAAACCTCAAGATGATAGATAGTCTTCTTGTTCCTGTATGTTGAGGAAATGTCTTGATTGTTGACTTCAAGAAGTCAAATCATTGCTTCTTCAAGTTAGGGATTTCTGGTCATTTCTGAGCTTTGATTTCCTGAGAGATCAAAATGATGTATTTTGACTGACTATCTTGGATGTTATGATGGATGTCAAGATAAAATTTATTTGATTTTTTTATTGAATTTGTCCTCCAGCGAGGAGAAAAATGTCTTTAATACACATGATGATAAATGTTTGATGCAAATTTATGTATCATGTATGTATGTGTATGTATGTATATGTATGTATGTGTTGATGTATGTTTTCTCAATCTGGAATGAGAATTGTTGCGAGAGCAGTCTTCACTCTATCATTGATTCAATTTGTCTGTATTTCCACCAATGTGTACTCTTACAAACCTTGACCTGAGACCATTTGTTTATTCCATCAAATTTTACCCTAAAATTTAGCTTCTCTTGCCATAGCTTCGATCTTGAGCTTCAGATAGATATTTTTTGAATTCCAAGATACGCCTCCTGAGAGATTATCTTGTTTAAAAATGTTTTTCTTCTTCTTTTATTTTCAAAAGTCTGAAAATATCAATAGTTTTGAAAAATGTTTAATCAAAAGTTTTGAAAATATTGCTCCTTTCAAGGTTTCTCAATTGACAACTCATAAAACAAGAGTTCATTGGATATCAAAGAATTAATTACTCTTTTAATCCTTCAATAAATTATAGCTATTTGACAAGTGTCAAGATCAGTGCTATCTTTGAGAGATGGTTAAGTAAGGAAGGATAAAAAGTCTCAAGTGGTTAATTTTGGTCAAAAGTATAGTGTTCTCATTTATTGATGTTCTCTGTCTGATGGAGTAGCTTCTGTACTCAGTTATTGGAAGTGTTCTCTGACTCCCAACTCTCATGTTCTCATTCATGTTGTGTGATGCCTCATCAAGGGATTTGAGCAATCGTCTCCTATGTAATAATCTTCATATTCGAGCCGCCCTTTCAGGTTTTCAACTCGAATCCTCCTTTGGTTTCAAGACGTTACTCAGAATTTTACGTCTTTAACCCCCCTTTGCTATTTTTTATCTATCATGCATTAAAGATTTTAGAAAATCTTTATAAGTAAAATATTAATCCTGATAGGCGGGATGAAATATGAGGATAGTCTCTTCCGCTTAGAAATCCATGTATGATTAGAAGGGACTTGTAAGGCACGTAATGTAGGTCATGGTTCAGGGTTATGAAAGAAATGGATAAAAGGCCCAAACATGTGCTTTAAGGGTATTTGAACCAAGGATCAATTAACTCTGATGCCTTCGATCTTGTTTTGCTCAATTTGAATCTACTCGCATGTCTTTCTCTTGATGTTTTATGATCTTCGAGTCAAGTGATTCTAGAGTGATTGTGTTTGATTAATCTCACGGTTTGAAGCTCAATGCGTCATTTGAGTCAGGAGACTCTTTGTCTGTGTTCTTTGTCCTCTTTTTGTTCTTTGCTTTTTCTTTGTTTTTTTTCTTTTTTTCATTGGATCTTCGCACTTGGCATTTGGTTCACCTTTCGGTATTTCATCTGGATTGATGGTCTTCACTCATGCGAGCAGATTTCCTCCACATTGCCCCCCCCAATGTGGAGGGTAATCCTTGGTTAGGGTTGAATCAGAAGAAAATATCATAATTCAGGCTTAAAGGGGGACACAAGGGATATATTTTCTCTTTTTGTGAAGGGATAAAGAAAGAAAGCCGTTCATCATCTCATACACAGAAGTCCTTGCAGAAGAGGTATCCCTAGGGGGATAAATTTTCAAGATTAATTGTTTATTCACATGAAAAAAATGTAATTAATGCATGATAGAATTATTTTGAATGAATTCTATTTTTTCTTTGCTTCTTGCTCTCAACATGTCTCAATTGCATACTCGTCTTCAGAAAATTGATGCGAAATGCCCCACACTGTGTCTTCTTTGTAGGAAGGTTTATGTTCAAGTGAACATCTTGTACTCAATGTCTGTAGGTTTTATTGGTAGAAAATGTTGGTTTTACGTCTAAGAAGACAATGATGACTTTATTGGCTCAAAGAAAGGTATGGGTATGACTTTTGTGTCTCAAAAAAAAAATAAATGCAATGTTTCAAGGTGGAAAGAATATTTCAAGGTCTCAAAGAGAGGGAATGTTTCAAGGTCGAAAAGAATATTTCAAGGTCTCAAAGAAATAGAATGTCAAAAATTGGTTATTTGGTAGTGACCAGGAATTATTTCGGGTAAAAATTGAGAGATTTTATTTTGGGTTTTAGACAGGATAAAATAGGTCTAATCTTGCCATATGTCAAAAATCTATAATTCTTGAAGAATTAAAAGAATATGTAATTCATTCGATATTCAAAGAACTAAAGATTAAAATTTGTTCAATTATTTAACCTTAGAAGGTAGCATCATTTCAGTCATCAAAGATTAAAAATATTTAAGCAAACATTGAAGAAAGAACAAAAACGAGTTCAAACAAAACAATCTTTATGGATGCAAGTGGTTGATGCAATGACTTCTCTGGCTTAGTATTAGGATACCCCTGAATAAATCATATTATGGATTTTGTGCTTTAGTGTCTTGCCGTTGTCAGTGGTATGCCCCGAGCTCCCAACATGATAGCTGCATATGGCGTTAATATCATGGCCTTCAGGATATGGGGTCTCTCTTGGTTTGGATTGAACTGGAGTCACAAGGTTCCTCTCAACTAGCATTGGGAGCAATTCCTCATATGTCATTGGGATTGGATTGATGCGACAGAATGCCTTATGAGGTTTGGTCCCCAGATTAGCTAGATAAGATCCTTCAATGTTAATATCATCTCTTTCCTCATTGTCGGAATGACTAGTGCCTCCTATCTGGCCATTCTTGACTGCTCTTTCGATCATTTCTCCACACATGACAATGTCAGAAAAACTCTTAGTGGCAACCCCTATCATGTAGTCGATATATGGAGACTTCAATGTATCGATGAATAGAGTGATGAACTCTCTTTCAGTCATTGGTGGATGCACTTGAGATGCGACATCCCTCCATCGTTGAGCATATTGTCGGAAACTCTCATAATTCTTCATCTTCATATTCTGAAGCATTGTTCGATCGGGGGCCACATCAATCATGTGCTTGTATTGGCCCAGAAAAGCACTAGCCAAATCCCTCCAGGAGCGGACTTGAGTATGACTCAGTTGATTATACCCCCTAGAAGCGGGTCCAATCAAACTATCTTGGAAACAGTGGATCAACATCGGATCATTGTTAGTGTATCCAGTCATCCTTCGAATAAACATCGTGAGGTGGGCATTAAGGCAACTGGTTCCACTATACTTTTCAAACTCGGGCATCTTGAATTTGGGCGGAAGCACCAGGTTAGGAACTAGTACTAGTTCTGTTGCATCCATCCCGTTGTGAGAGTTTGTCCTCTCATTCCATGGAAAATGTCTCTGCACCACTGTTTCAAATTATCTGGGATCTCGTTCTTGGCTCTTCTCGTCGCTAGGTGACTAGGAATCCTGTTGGGCGAGATAATTGGTTGCGAACTAGCCTGTGCTTTCACACATTTAATGTTTCACGGGTCAATGAAATCTTTTCTTTGCCTTTTTCTTGGTTGAGCTCAGCCATCTTTGCTACCATTTGGTCAACTAGGTCTTTTTGGTTTTGCAAGATACGATCCACGGTGGTCTTTTGCATCTGCTCCATTTTAACCTCCCACTCTGCTTGCAACTTTTGCAAACTCTCGTTCAACTTTCTTCAATTCCTCAAATTTTGCATCCATTTTCAATATTGTGTGAATGCAGTTGCACAGTTAGAAGCGCTTCCTCAAAGTTTCCCACAAGGTATGATTAATGCACGTAACAATGCTTAAATGAATGTTGAATAAAATGCAATGATACAAATGCGGATGCAAAAATATTGATCCCAACGATAAATACCGTAGAACAATTCCCACCAGAGATAAAAAATTTCACATTACAAGACAGTCCACTTTACAGACATGTCTTCGCTTAGATGGTGAGCCTGGAATGGATCACTGCTTCATATCGGATCTTCGTCCTCAATAATGATGCCCCTCAAGCGCTCTGTAATCTGACTCCGTTAATGCCTCGGTGGTAGTGAGGTCGGCGTGTCGCTCTTTGATAACTAACGATGAAATGATTGTAGATAAGACTCCACTGCTAGATTACTCCTTGAATCAGTGGATCATCATCTCAGTACCGAATGATGCACGATCTTCGAGCTCACTGCTTCGTCTCGGATCTTTGTACTTGGAACCGATGCCCCTCAATGCTCTGTAAACTAACTCCATCAATACCTCGTCTATGCTGAAGTTTGTGCTTCACTCCCTGATGGTTAACGATGGAATATTGTGGATGAGAATCTACTGCTGGATTACTCCGTAGATTAGTGGATTATCATTCCAGTCTCGAATTATGGACGATCTCCGAGCAAATCTCATTTTTGTGTTCTGAGCTTCTTTTAACCCTCAGTGCATGTCTGTATACGAGAATGTTTGATTGAAAACTTTTACCTCTTCTTGTGAAAATTTCTCTCTCGAATATCCCCTTGCGGAACAACACTTTTCACATTATGTCATGACGATGCAATGCAATGCAAAGAAGGATAAAAATGACATAAACAAAATAAATAAGTTAGTGTATAAAAACAAAAGAGAAAAACGAGTTAGTATGTGTAAAATAATTTATACGGATAAAAATGTTATTCAAAGATGAATATAACACCTACCCGACATGATATCTACCCTAACATGCTTTAAAAGATAACGATCCTACCCGGACATGCTTTCTACCCAAAATTGCTTTCAATTAAATAACAATCCTACCCGGACATGCTATCTACCCAAAATGATCTATTTTCATTCAAGAAATTGGTCCTAACCGCATGGTGTCTAGTTCGCATGCTTTATTCGGAAAAAAAAATTCTACAAATTTAAAAGGTTAAGGTTTAGAGTCGTTCCTCCTTCGTGTACACCTATTTTGGGTACCTACTGACGGACAAAGGTTCGGTATGACTATACCTAGGGTGATCGTTCGACGGTTCACTATATGCTTGGTTTCGGCTCTAACGGAAAAAAGGGACTCGAATTGTCCTTTATGTCGGTGCCCCTTGGGCTGCCAGACCCTCGATCCTCACCATTACAGGTTTCAAATGGAACGAGTTCAATTCGAGGGGATTCACTGTCTTATACCGTACGAGGAATAAATCCCTACGAAGGTATAAAGTATGTATCCCATGGGTTATTTGCTAAAACTCATACGAAGAATAAATTCTTACGAGAGTGAAGCATTCACCCCAACTAATTTGGATCGAAGCTCGTGTCTAGAGCTTATGTTATGCCAATGCGAGTGATGTGTGTGAGGAGGAACATACCTACCTTTGACTCAAAATGAAAAGAAAAAACTCGACAAAACTTGGACAGAGCTGAAAGCAAAAAGATAAAATGTAGTATGATAATTAAAAATGAAGCAATTAAAAATTTCAATAAACGGATCATAAGTTAACTATGTACTCAAACTTATAATTTCCACTAAGACGACAATGTGTAAACGACATACAACCTGACTCTCTAAAAAAAGTCCCCAGCAGAGTCGCCAAGCTGTCATAACCATTTTTGAGTAAAACAATTAAATATTATTTTAAAAACGATTATGACTTTAATAAAAAAAAATGGGTGATTTTAGATTGATTTAAATTAAATTGAAAATAGAGTCGCCATCGACCTTTGGGTTAGGTAGGTCAAATACCCAAAAACGTCTTTTAAAAAACAATTTTAAGGAAAATCATTTTTAAAGACAAAAATGGTATGCATTTACCAAAGATTCGATTTAAACGGGTTCGGGAGTCGGTTACGCGTAGGGAAGGATTAGCACCCCACAACGCCCAAAAACTGGTACTGTGTCGCTTTCATGTTGTCGTAATGGCGAAAATGATAGATCGAATATAAAGTTAAAATGTGATCCGTTTATTGAAATTTAATTAATTTGCTCCGAATTAATGAATGTTAGGGAAAATTCTTTAATTCAAAAAGAAATCTAGAAATTAGTAATTCTCCGTCGGAAAAATTAATTTCAACTATTTCTTATTAGTAAAAGAATATTCCATCATAAATAAATATACGAATCGCATATAAAGGAAAATTGACGATTTGCATTAGCATATAATGAATAAAAATAACACACATTGCGTCATTAAAATAAATTAATTAGTAACATAAACTCGATTTATTTCAAGTTACTATGTCGTTAAAATGTCGTACATGATCGAACCACTTCGACCAAGTGGTACTTTCCACGCTCATTTTACGAATACGTGTTTGAAACACATTCGGATGCATAAACCTTTTAATCAAGTACGAGAGACACATAATATTGATATGAAGGCTAATTTAAAAATTAAATTAATATGAATGAAATAAAATAATATAATGAAATAAGCAATATATAGTCATACAAGGATTAAAAAAAAAATAATTAAACACACATAAATATATATATACATAAATATATATATATATATATATATATATATATATAATAAAACATCTAATAACATAAATATAAACATATTAATTAAACGGTTTGAACTAGGATAATTAAATGACTTTAAAAAACAAAAGGACTAAATTATAAAAGGACAAAATGATAAAGCATAAATATGTAATAAACACCATAATTTCACTTACAAAACCAAAACAGTGACCAAAATGGGCTAAAAGTGAAATCTAAGATCTATGATACAAACTCAAAATTTATCTTTCAAAATAATACTAAAGACTGGAACAAAAGACAAATAAATTCAGGAACCAAATCATAAATACAGATAAATTCACTACTAGACAAATAAGGATCTAAATGAAATAAATCATGAATTAATAGCCTAAAATAGACATTAAACCAAATTTATATTAAATAACATATAATGATTAAAATACAAACAATCAATACTTGAAACTAGAAATTAAAGGATTCAAACTTCTATTCAGTGACTAATATGAAAACTTAAAAAAAATATGTGCTCAAAGTAAAATATCAACATACACATATTTAATATAAAAGCTAGGACTAAACTACAATGAAAATAAATATGAGGCCCGAAATCAAAGATTTCAAAATTTCATTAATGACCAGTTACAGAACAATACAAACGCGGGGGACTTAAACTAAGATTTACCCTTTTTTGCGAAAACACGCAGTCCCAGCCCCTTTAGAATGACGTCGTTCAGCGTCTGAGATATAAGCCCCTTTGAGGGTTTCCATTAAATCATTTTTTCCTCTCCCTCTGTTGCCTCTCTCGTTCTAAAGGGAAAGAACCATAGAACCCCCTCAAGGCTCACCTCCGTTCGACTCAAATGGCCCCGAAATTTTCCGTTTCAACGCGATTTAAGCCCAGTTTAGAACCCCATATATCCTTCCTCACATTCCCCTCGGGTTTGGATGACAGTGGTTACTAAGGGGGAGGTAAGTATTTTCTTTTGATTTTTTCTCTCTGGTTTTGGTTCGAATGCTTTCTCCTTTTTATGGTTTTTTTTTTCGTTCACTCTCTCTGATTTTCCTCTCATTTTTCTTTTGTTTTGGTTCCCACCGAATGCCCTTGATATCTCCTCATTCCCTTTCTTTTATTGCATGCTTGATGGATTTGATAAATCCCTCGGGATTTTAGACTTGATTTGCTCTTATTTTATTGGGATTTTTCTGATTGATATCTGTTTATGTCACTGTTTGATGGATGGGTAGGTATGGGACTTGCACGGTATGGGCAAGGTGTTGGGTTTGGAAATGACACTTAGTGGGGAACAACAGGGCATGGGTTGTGCATGGGGGACATCAATGTATGGAAGCTATGTAGGGACCAAAAATTGGTTACTACAAGAATGACTATCGCAATGCGTAATGACTATCGCAACGAGAGAATCGCAACGCGAAATGAAAATCGCAACGAGATAATCGCAACGTGAAACCAAAATCGCATTGCGATTCTCTCGTTACGATTTTCATTTCTCTCGTTGCGATAGTCATTTTCGTGTTGCGATTTTCATTTTCATGTTGCGATTTTAAGTTTAGAAACTATTATTCTTCTGCAAATTGAAACTTTAATGGATTGCATTACTTCAACCAAAAGACAAAACAAAGACAAATACTAACTTCACAGGGTTAAAGACTAAACAGTTTAGCAGTATTGGCAGCAATCGAATGAATTTAATAAGAAATCTAAGTGAAATGGTTAATCTATTATTGAAATTACCAGTAAACTTATCATCAATTTCAAAATGAAAAACCTAAAATAATGCAAAAAATTTCAAAATAAAAATAATTAAAAAAACTAACCCTCGGAGGTTGATTTTCCATTTCTGAATGATTGTGAGGGATTTCTGACCGTGAATGGTTGTGAGGGATTTCGCCGGAGATGGGGACGGAAATCTTCGGAGATGGGGACGGATTTCGTCGTAGAGAGTGAGAGATGGAGATGAGACTGAGTTGTGATTTTAGGTTTTAGGTTATGAGTTGCGATTACGAGATAACTGTGGACGGTTCAGTGTTCCGATAATTAATATTCGTGTTTGGAATTTGAAAATAAAATACGTGTAGCGATTTTATTGGCGCTTTAAAAATCGAGTTGTGATTTACGAAAACGCGTTGCGATTTTACGTATTGTCGTTGCGATTTACGGATACGTATTGCGATTTACGTATTCTCGTTGCGATTTACAGATACGCGTTGCGATTTACATATTCTCGTTGCGATTTACGGATACGCGTTGCGATTTTACGTATTGTCGTTGCGATTTACGGATAAGCGTTGCAATTTTACGGATACTCATTGCGATAGTCAGAATCGCATTGCGATTTATATGTTCGCGTTGCGATTATGGAAAATCGCAATGCGAATTTGTACTATCGCATTGCGATTCTTCATAATCGCGTTGCGATTATGGGAACTGATTTGCGATTCTAGAGATCGCGTTGCGATTTTTATTTCGCATTGCGATTTTGTTGGTTATTTTGATAAATACAAAAAAAGTTGGTTAAAATCGTA
This sequence comes from Hibiscus syriacus, assembly GCF_006381635.1. Taxonomy (NCBI): domain Eukaryota; kingdom Viridiplantae; phylum Streptophyta; class Magnoliopsida; order Malvales; family Malvaceae; genus Hibiscus; species Hibiscus syriacus. The sequence goes on along the minus strand of NW_024062735.1, from coordinate 626,619 downwards.
TATTATAAGGCATTTTTGGTGAGGCGATTTTCTCATAAAGAAATCGTGTAAATTGTTTTTGGACATATAAAGACACATGAATAGAAGTGACTATGTTTGGTTTGGTCCAAAGAAGTCCATTTGAGCAGATGAACTCAAAGCCCAATCTTCAAAATCATGGCACACGAATATAAATATCCTTTTACAACACCAAAATTTTCCTCCTTTACTTACATATAAAGTTGTCTGTATAAACCCTCTCTTTCTAAAGGAACCCTTGAAAAGAGCAGCACTAGAGGCGGCGGCGGTACTACTCCACGAGAGCGTCAGCCAAATAAGCCCCCACCACTCAAAGATGAAGGGTTTTTTGTTCTCATCTTATTTTTTTATAAGAAAAAAAAGGATACTTATATTGTTTTTATGTTGTTTTGCTGATTTTTTCTTTGTTTCAGTTCAACATTGCTAATCCAACCACTGGTTGCCAGAAGAAGCTGGAAATCGACGATGACCAGAAACTGTAATTTTCCTTTTCTTTCTGTGGGTTTTAAGATTATCTGTGGCTTTCAGTTTGAATAGTAATGTTAAATCCCATGCTCGTATTTCACCACTGAGAACCTAAATGAATTTTTTTTGTTTCTTTTTCCTATCTACGTTTGGAGACGCTATTTGTTAAGCTCTGTTATGCATGGTGAGATAGAATTTGTAGAGTATTTAGAGAATGCGATGAAAATTTTTTAAAAACGGAATAACATTGTTTTTGTATGCATGGTGAGATCGAATTTGTAGAGTATTTAGAGAATGTACTGAAAAAATGTTAAAAACGGAATAACATTGTTTTTGCTAATAAAATCTGGATGTTTGTGATGTGAGACCTAAATTTTATGCGGCAGTGGCAATGGTGGTCAAAATGTTGGTGGGTTTTCCTTTTACGTGAAAGTTCTGTCGCCAGCTTCTTATGTTATTGAAACTTCGTTATTGGTATTTGTCATTATATTCTGAAAGAACCTTTGGCTAGCAAGTTAAAGAAAACCGCTATTCTATTTCATAAGATGTACATCTGTTAAAGTATGTGCTGATAATTTTGGTGAATATTGTTTTCTTTTGGAACTATCTTTTGTATTTGGCTGTACGTGTTATTGGCTTGGCTTGACTGTCTTCGTATTCTCAAGTATTTTTTGGCAATGCATATTATAATTGTCGCTTGAGAAAATTTCTGATTTTGAACCTCAGCCGAGCTTTTTTTGACAAGAGGATCTCACAAGAAGTTAGTGGTGATGCCCTTGGTGAGGTATGTGTTTGATTTACTTTTATCATCTCTTTCTGTGTCTCGAATTTCCATCTTAACTCGGATTTGCAGTTACATTATTATCCTTTAACAGGAGTTTAAGGGCTATTTATTCAAGATCATGGGAGGCTGTGACAAGCAAGGAGTTCTCACACCTGGGCGTTGTCTTTTGCTTCACAGAGGTCTTTGGACTCTCCAGATTTGTCCCCCCCCCCCCCCAAATGTTCAGTTATAGATTTTTTTATTTATTGACCGACTATTTTCTTCTTAACAGGTACTCCCTGCTTTCGTGGTTATGGGAGGAGAAATGGTGAGCGTAGGAGGAAGTCAGTTCGTGGGTGCATTGTTAGTCAGTTCTGAACTTGGTTATTGTGAAGAAGGGTGAAAATGATCTTCCTGGGTTGACCGACACTGAGAAGCCAAGAATGAGGGGGCCAAAGAGAGCATAAAAAATCGGGAAGTTGTTCAACCTCTCTAAGGAGGATGATGTTAGGAAGTATGTTAACACTTATCACCGGACCTTTACAACCAAATCTGGTTAGTGGCAAAATATTTTATTTTGTTTCGAGTTGCTGAGAGAGGAAAACTTTAATTAGTGTTTTAACTTTCTTGAACAGTTTGCCCTGACACATTACTGATGGAAACATCAAAATCAATTTTTGGAACGCAAGTAAGAAAGTTAGCAAGGCTCCTAAAATTCAAAGGCTGGTGACTCCTTTGACTTTGCAGAGGAAGCGTGCTAGAATTGCAGAGAAGAAGAAGAGAGTTGCAAAGGCCAAGGCCGATGCAGCCGAGTACCAGAAGCTCCTTGCCCAGAGGTTGAAGGAGCAGCGTGAACGCAGGAGCGAGAGCTTGGCCAAGAAGAGATCCAGACTCTCTGCTGCCTCTAAGCCATCCATTGCAGCTTAGATTGTGCCACAAGGTTTAGAATTTTGGTCAGCTGGTAATTTTGATTGTTCAATTTTCAAGTCAACACATTTGTTTTTTGGGCATCACATGAATGCTTTGCGTTAAGTATTTGCGGCATTATGTTGAGAGTGTTTACCTGTTGTGGTAACTTATGAATGGTTAATGCACTGTTCAAACCATCTAGTGTTGATGTTGAAGCATTGCTACGAATATCTGGATTGAAGAGGTTAGTTTTGGGGGTCTATTTTAATAATTTGTATCTGGTTTAACATTTTGTACTCATGACTTAAAAATAAAGGATAATTTTGATCCATAGTAAAATTTATTCTAGTGATAAATGATTAAGTTATTGGTTAAATTGTGTAAAAACACTGAATTTTATTGATGTAGTTTCCTATTATAATATAATATTTTAAAATATCTTAATTCCATTACTTTAAAATAGCTTACCTCAAGATTCCATTAATACAGCCACGGGTCGACTATTGGCCACCCTGCAATTTGTTCTTATCTCACCTGGCTGCTCAATCTGCAAATCACCCATCTTTAACATCCCCTCAACGAAAGCCCTGAAAAATTCATCTTTATCTTCACTAAACTGCCTCACATATGGTCTCGTCCGAGAAGATGTGAAAAGGGTTTGATCCGAATTCAGAAACCCTTTTCCAACAACCAAGTCTCTAAAATACTGATTATCAAACACGATCGGGGTTGCATCGAGGGGTCCGGTTACATTCTCGTATCCGCCAACTGGACAAAGCTTGTCTAGCTTTTCTCTGAACGTTGGTTCGATGGCAGGGTCCGGTTTGCCAGACCCTGATTGGTTGTAGAGCCTGAACATGATTGAAAAGCACCTGGCTTCACCAATGGAGTGTGACCCAGAGAGGGCAACAAGATCCTTGACTGATAGATTGAATTGGTTGAAGAGATTGATCAAAGAAGTTGCATTTGCTCTTGGACTTGGCATTATATTGTCTGAATCTTCTTGACTGGCTGTTAAGCTATCTTTCCTTCCCAGTCTCACTTTCCAATCGGGTCCTCCAGTCTGATAATTGTAAAGCAACTAATAAGAATTCATAAGCGAAAAAATAACCAAAGTGAAATTAACATATACAAAGCTAAAATGTGCAAATATGGTTAAGAGTACCAGAGCAACGGCATCTCTGGCGGCTAAGACTAGAATATCCGCACAAGAAACGATTCCAGGGCAAGCAGCTTCCAAAGCTTCCTTGACTTCATCAACAACTTCGAAAGATCTCAGCGAGTTTATATTTGAAAGAGCTAGCTTTTCCCCAAGCATGTCTGGTGTATCATCTAGCAGCACAGAACCATCACAACCCTGAAAATAGAAGAACAAAAATCTTGAACAAAGTAAAAATGAAAATGGGGTATGTATTTTGTTTTGTTTTAGAGAATACATTAACGAAGCAATCGTGGAATTGAAGGCGCATGACAGAGGCAACATTTCTCGGTTCCCTACTCAAGGCTTTTTTCATCACATCTCTGACTATGAGTTCCGCCGGTGGACATGTTTCGGAGTAGAACCCTGGCCGGAGAGGCTCTACGGCAGCGGCCATGGTCGTCAGTTGGAGAAACAACAACAAAGGAAAGAGAGAATCCATCTTTTGGGGATGAAAATAGACCAATTTGTTCTTTCTTAAATGGTGGATCAGGGGAAGGGTATTCCAAGTTTTAAACTCGTTGGATGTATTCTCGGACCCTATGGGTCGGCTAGGACAGTGTCATACTAGGATTGGTTAATTTATAATATTGTTCTATGACTCACAATGACTACTTAATTAATTATTTAGAATATATTTAATATAACGCTTAAACAAGGTGCAGTGACGGTTTATTTTTCCTTAATTATACTGTCAAAAGTTTGATTCCCATCAATATAATGAAGCACTTGGAATTTAAAAGGATATATAATTAATTTTGGAAATGTTTTAAAAGATTATTATTTTTTGGGTGGGTTTCTTTATTAAATTATATTCAATATAATTTAATTATGAATTCATTAACAAAAATGTTTTTGTAACATAAATATATAATTTAATTAAAATATTACTATGAATATATCATTTTATCATTAAATATTAAATAAAAAATTACATAAATCGGTATAACATAGTCTTTAAATACAATGTATTATCTATTCAAATACTCCCAACCCTTCTACAATGAAACCTCATATCCCTTCATACGCAGTGTTCAAACCCGGGACCTCAATAAAATTATTTTTTTGGACTAATCTAGGGTGTTTACAAGTGACAATATCTATTCTAAAAACTCTCAACCATTTGACAATGAACTCTTAAATACCTTACAGTCTTTGGTGCTCGAACCTATAATCTCTAAGAATGACAACTATTACTTTAACCACTGAAGTAACTTGATTCGTACTATTATTTTGGTTTTTTTCTTCTCTTAAATCATTTGTTTTATTCTTAAAATATTATAGTATTATTATTTAAAATAATAACAATTTAGTGGTAAGTTTTTATTTCATTAAAGAATGTAGTTATCCAATTATTGTTTTGAATCGGTAAATTCACTTAATTTAACCATGAAAAAAATTAAATATAAAAGATTAAATTTTATTAAACCGTTTTAAATTATAATAAAAGTAATTAAAATATATTTATAAAAAAAATATTATATCATAATACATCGTTTCATTTTGAACTTTAGAAGAATCACCATAAATGCCAACAAGAGGGGGGGCTGCTGCGAGAAAAGGAGGCAAGGCAAAGGCAATTTGCTAAAACAGCCCACAAAATTGTTGTGGTTGTGGGGGATGGGGTGTTCCACGATGAGTGGGCCAGCAATTACATCCACCTTGCCATTTTGTCAAACAAAATACCCACTTGTTTAAAAATTTAATTTTTTCCTTTAAAAAAGGAAATTAAATCTATTTTAATATTTTAAAAAAATGCTTAATAAATCAATGTGCTATATCGAAAATGGTTTTAGAATCGAACATTTATAGAATCACATATTAAATATTTCGTGCGGTCATCTCTATAATTTCAATGTTTAATATAATTATAATTTTGTGTATGTTTTGTGTTTTTAACGAGAATTGTAATCAATACACAAATTCCACATTAAAAATTTTAGAATATTATATATGATACGAGGATAAGAGAGATAAAGTTAATCATTATGAATAAGAAATTAAAGTTGACTTTGAAGATCGTAAAATTAGTTGACTTATGATGGAATTTTAGATGTGATCTAAATATTTATGAGTTAATATGTATTCTTACAAAATGACCGGCGGTCAGCTAATTTTCCAACACATCTTGAAGATAGCATCGTCAAACAATTTCAAACATTTTTTTTATTAATTAAAGTTTTTAGTATTTTTATTAATTATTTATAATTAATTTCAATAGAGAATGTCATCATATTACTTAATTACAATTTATTTTATTATGTTCTTTTGTTTTGTTATTCTTTAATTCTATTTTATTTTCTCTCTTTTTCTAATTTTAATTTTTTTAAACATTCTCACCTTGGAAAGTTTCTTATTTAAATTTACACGGTAATAAAAAAATAGACTATACATAGAGACATGGGTGACAACTGACAAAGGAGAATGGGATAACAGTGAAAAGGAAATAAGAGGATGGGAAAAGAAAATGATCAACTTTCTCGAGAGGTGGAAGAATCTCAAAAGGAGGCCGGCTAGTGGAGTCATCAGCCACTGTTTAAGTTGAAACTTAAAGGCAAGTGTGCCCATCTTTTCCGGTTTGGAGAAATGTTGCTTTAATACATAGATTTTTTTTTTAAATAATTACAACTGGAAATATAATAACAAAAATGAAGTCATTGCTTGAGTGTAGATGGAATGTCTACTTTAGATGAGGCATTTGAATGGGTTTTTTTTTTTATATATCTTATACTGAAAACCTATTTTTTTAATTTTTTTTAAATTTATTATTTAATATAAAATCATGTAATCGTCCCTTCATGCATGCATCGGGCAGCAAGGATACCGTCCAGAATGTATTATGCAAAAATCTTTGCAGTTGATTTTTATCTGCAGACTGCAATAAAAGGAAGTTTAGGCTTATGAGACTCACTAGAAAACAACGTCTTATTTTAACCTTATATTAAAATATCGCACGTGAGTATTTCCCAAATATACCTGTGAATGCAATTTCTTCTCGAATAAAGAGAGAAAGTTCGAAATATCGTATGATGGTCAATGAGTTGCTGGAGTCCACGTGCATCCTTAGAAGAGAAAAAAAAGTCATCATTCAAACATTGATTATAGATCTTGAAACATGGGAAATGAAAACAAGGCGGACTCCATGCAAATCTCCTTCTCACATTGATAATAAATCTTCTCAGTGTCGAATTAAATAATATTTAAAAACTTTTAAGTTAAATTAAATATATTTATTTAAATTTAATTATAATTATTTATATTGTCATTATATATATTTATTATAATTTAAATGATTCTTTCTAACCATATACAATATATATATTCATATTTTTTTAAATATGTAAATAAGATTTATAATGTTATTTAATAAATTAAATATTGTTTAAAATTATATAACATATTCATGATATTAATCTTTTAAATAAAATATTTTACATACAAAATATTGATGAAAATATAAAAGAATCGAAGAATTGATGCGAATAATTTTTTTGAATAGAGTCACAAATAGAGGACTAATTTAAATAAAATATAAAGTTGAAAAGAAATTTGTTGTCATAAAGATGAATTGAAGTTACATAGTACTTTAAAATGATTGAGCACGTTGTTAAAAATAAATTTAAAATAAAAGTAAAAAACAAACAAAATAAATTAATCGTAACATAAAATGATTAAATTATTTAGCTAAAACTAAAGAATAAAAAATGTAGTTTTAATATTTTATTTTTTGACTTAATATCAATAAAATTTATAAATTTAATTTATTTATATAATACGATTATGTCATCTATACAATTAGAGATGAATAATTTATGAAATTACATTAACAATATATTAAAACTAGAGCTTCACTTTTTAAAAAATTTAAGCATTCATTAATCGATCTCAATAATTAAAAGAGTGTTGTTTTTTTAAAAATTTTGGATTCAAATAAAAATAACTATACTTATAGAGTATGTGTGCATTATCGATGACTACAAAAAGAAAAGGATAATTAATTAATTAAATTTGTAGTTAACTATTTATTATTGTTATTTAAGGTTTTCACTAAGCCGTCCTCGTCATAGTTGGTGGATTCTCGTGCTCCCTATATAGATGGGATTAAACTCGAAGCTTCCCTTTCAATTTGTTATCTCACTTTAAAATTTTCATTCCAATAATAATAATAATAATAATAATAATAATAATTTTAAACATAATTTGATTTATGTTTTCGTTAGGGATTCAGATTTGAAAACTCTGTTTACAACCAGAAATAGAGAGGAGAAACTGGGAAAATGGCGACAGTGTCCCCATTGGCGAAATACAAACTGGTATTCTTGGGCGATCAATCCGTAGGAAAAACCAGCATCATCACACGCTTCATGTACGATAAATTCGATACCACTTACCAGGTAAACTTTTCCAGGATTCTTTTAACAATTGACGTTATTTTTTTCATTCATTAATGCAGATTCAATGAACATTTGATTATTTCTCCAAGTCCTATGCTTCTTATATTGTTATGAATTTGATTTTGTTTCCGTATACGAATTGTTGATTTATCGTTCAATTTTGATTTCGTATCTTAATCATGGACTTGACGTCCTCTAGTGCTTGTTTTGTTTATGACGATCCTTATTCATAAAAGGCTTGATTTGTAATGTACAGCTGACTGTTCAATTTTCCATAATAGACTAAAGCAGATCTTTTTCTTGTTTATTTAAATAATCAGTTTAGATTCTTTTCTTTACGATTAATATTTGTAGTTAATTGAATTTGATTATTTCTATCATATCGAGTGAATACTGGAAAGTCTGGAATTCAAGGGAAGTTTATATTGTACATTTTCCTTAAACAATTGCCACACAAATGCAGGCCACCATTGGAATTGATTTTCTGTCAAAAACAATGTATCTTGAAGATCGAACGGTTCGTTTGCAGCTATGGTAACACAGCTTCTTCCTTTATTACCTCTATATTTAACAATATAGATCTTGATAACCATGTTCAATGTTTTCTTTATTGACTATAGATCCATTGCTAAATTGTTCATTAAAAAACAAGCCATCAAGCATATTACTAGTGAACTAAAGATGTCGATTGCTTAAATTTTAGACGTCAAAAGCTTACTTTGCTGCAAGGCAGTTTTAATTTGTTGGGAGTGATGAGCCTTTAAATTGGTGAGTAATTGTCTTATTTTTTATACCATTACAAGTAGGGGAGTGGGATTACAACCAAAGGGTATGAAACCTGGTCATTTAAGATGCTAGCAAGGGGTTTAACAGCTTCTCCCTCCTACTGTTGGCGGTGGATAGTTGTCGCAGCAATGAGAAAATAAGAAACCATTTTACTTTTTGAATCCTAAGAATTTCCTCTTCATGTGCTTGACAACTTTTGGAAATCGAAACTAATTCCTGTTGTGTACTTTATTCTCTTATAGAAAATTATCAAAAACCATCAATGCCGACTGTAGATACTCGGTTTATCCGGGATTAAGTTGGAGCCCTGGGGAATCTAGCACGTGCCCAAACCAATTAGAAGCCCAACATGAAAATCAAAGACAGTTATGAGAAGGGTTAGTAAGTCATTATCAAGAGGGGTCGGAGTGAAGAAAGCCATCAACATGGCGGCCTGCCGAACGTGGAGGAACTGTGGGCTCTGTTTAGCGCCGCTGTTTGATGAGAGACAAGGGGAGAGGAGTGCAAATCGTGAAAATGGAGAAATGGGACTAGGTTTAGATTTCACATAGAATAATATACATATAAATTCATTAAAACAACAGTGCTTATCTTTAATATGCGTGTAGTGAATGTTATGAACGTGTGTGTTAGATTATACATCACAGGGAGGGGCATTTTTTTAAAAAAAAAGTGTGTTGTATATTATATATTTAGGGTCCCAAAATATTTATATTATATTATACATCATACACATATATAAATTCATGGAATAATTACCTGTGAATTCCATTAACTTTGAACCTTTGTGTTAGATTATTTTAAAATTTCTTCAAATATTATTTATAAATATATATGTGTGTGAGTCTATATTTCATGAACGTGTGTTGTATGCATATGGTGGCTTTCTATAATCCACTTATATATGCGTGTGATCTATAATATAATATAGATATATATGTACACGTATTGACATGTAAGTAGTATTTTGCATCTTGTGAATAAATTTATAACGTGTAGTTATATGCATGTACGCGCGATATGAGTATTTCACATATTAAGCAAGAGTAGTTTGTACATAATGTGTTCTCGTCTTTAAATTACATTTACCGATTTAATATGTGTAAAGTCATGTGAATTTATTTTAATTTAGTCCATTGTTAGGATTGTATTCTTTAAGTAGTTGCTCGTATTTGTTTTGCATTGTTGATATGTTTTCATACATGTACAAGTATGCAAATGATTTAATTGTGAATCGCATGACATTTTTGCATAATTTGTATGATACCGTCATGTGCATAACTCGACCTATTACATAATCGGACTAAGGGTAATACCCTTTTAATTTAAAATTGTCTTGAGTGGCCTGTCTTAACTGATTAGAGAGTCGTTTTGACTATTTAAAATTAAAAGTGTATCCCGAAAGTAAAACCAAAAAAATTGATTCGTCACCTAAAATTTGGGAACGAAAGAAAAGGAAATGTTCGGTTATTTAAATTTATCGAGAAAAGGTTGTTATAGCTTTTAAGATCTAGTCTCGATATTTGTAAATAATCGAACATTCTTTATCTTTCTAAAACGAATTGGTAATTTTAATTTAATTTATTTGAGTGCTTTTGAATATTGTAAAATTCACTTTTTTGTTGTTTTACGGGATCAAAAATCAAATTAAATTCGAATTTATAAAGTTCATTGCAAAGACGTTAATTAATCGATTAGATACCGATTTAGGGCGTTTTGGGGGTGTTAATCATTCCCCACACGTAACTGACTCCCAGACTCATTTTTTGGTAACGCATACCTCAATTTGTTGTTTTAATTAAAATTAATTTTTATTTAAAATGACAAAGCATTTTTGGGTGCCCGATCACACCCTAATCAAAAATTGGTGGCGACTCTTCAAACCGTATTTTTCGATCGTAAAGGAAATCTAAAATTTTTCGAAACGATAGGTCTTTTAAATCACATTTGTTTTTTAAATTAAAAAGAGATAATTAAGAATAAATGTGGTTTTTAAAATCTCACCTTTAAGGAAAAAATCGTTTCGACAGTTTGGCGACTCTGCTGAGGACATTTTTAGAGAGTCAGGTTGATAGTCGATTAATTAATTGTCTTTGCAATTGAAAATTATAAATTCGTTTTAATTTGGTTTTTGATCCCTTGTTTGATTTTTAATAAGTTTTGTTTGTATTTTGGTCTTTTAAATTTAATTCGATTAACAATTAAATAGTTGTACTGATCTGTTTGCTAATGGTTTCAGAATAATTGTGTGTTTTGGGAATTGATTTTGATTGTTTTTATTGTGTGTTTTTTCGCTTTTATTCACACACTGCACAGTTGCATTATCATGACATGAGCTAAAACCCCGCTCCGTCCTATTTAAGTAGGAGTGAGAGACTATGCCCTCGTGTGGTTTTCACCTCCGCATGGGATAGTGGATCACTCTTGGAGCTCACGCCTTATGGTCCTCGTGATGGTAATCACCTCCGCATGGACATAAGGAGGTGTGTTCCCTCGAAATTGAACTCGATCCCCTAAAGCCTGTGATGGGCCAGGATTGAGGGTTCGGCAGCCCAAGGGGGCATCGACAAGGACAATTCGAGAACCTTTTACTTTAGAGCCGAACCCAGGATATAGTGAACATAGAGCCTGAATTTAGGTCGAGCCTGACCCGAACCTTAAGAGTCCCGTGAGAAGGGTACACAAGGAAAAGCTTTTTGAGTCATTTAATTTTGCTTTTTAAATAAATGTATGCGAACTAGAAATCATGCGGCTAGGTTTATTTTTCTCGAACAAGCATACGAATTAGATATCATGCGGTTAGGATTTTTGTGAATGACAAGGGATGGGGGTAGATATCATATTGGGTAGGATTTGCTAAAGCATGATTGGGTAGCCAACATGTGAGGGTAGGTTTTATTTAATAACTTTGATACTTATTATTTTGTTGTTTATATTATGTGTACTAACCCATTTTTGTTTTATGTCTGTTTTATTTTGGATTTATTGCATTTGCATCTTCTTCATCCAAAGGTGTTAATTCACAAGTGATTGACTAATGAGAAGGCTAGACATATTGAGACAAGAAATTCTCAACCATGTAGTCAAAACCGGGAGATCCAAAGATGTTCGACTGATCATGAAGAATGATATCCGTTGAATGAAGAAACCAAGCTGATTGAAGACTTCCTTTAATGGGGAAAAGGCCAAGATGTTGACTCAAGAGATAGATACAATCATACTAAGGACAAGAAGACCCTTCACAAAGACATGAAGACCACTTTGTATTGAAAGTAAACATGGATACCTCACGATTCGATTTAAAGACATATGGCGTCATCAAAGGTGATAAAATATGCCGACAAATTTGGGTTCAATGTTAGATTCCATGAAGAATATGGCTCAAGGAAATGAAGAAATGAAGAATCACATTTATATTTTGACTACATGGTGTTCTGAATTCTTGTTGTCTAAATGAAGGTTGTTCTATGGTGGTCACTTTTAGGATTAACACCTTGTGCATTTGCATTCTTATTAGCTTTAATTTATTTATTTATTTTATTTTTTATTTTTTTATTTTTTTATTTTTTTACTATTGTTGCTTTTTGTCCTTTTGTTATTTTATTTGTACTAACCTGTTTTTTATGTTGTTTTTCTCTTTGTCTGCATTGCATGATCATGACATATTCAAAAGGTGTTGATTTGTGAGTGATCATCATAGTAAAAGGTTTTTATGACGGACAAGGGGTTTCGTGATCAAACAGACTATAGCACAGTCAAGAAATGGCATCCTGAGAAAGCTTCGAAAATAGTGGAAAGTTGCGCACTTAAAGATCATATGTCTGACGAAGAGCACAAGGAGATAAGAGAGATAAAAGAGAAGATGTCCAAGATGATGGATAGAGTATATGCTTTGTCCAAAGGAAAGGAGACTTCTACCAAAGAAAAGAAAGAGCTCGATGAAAACAATCTTGAGGTGTCAAATACGCAAGGGACTACTTTAGAACCTGCTGATTCTGGCCAAAATGAGAAATCACGCACAATCATTGTTCGTATCAACAAATTGTTTGGAAATGCCAAGGAAATAGTGGCAACTATAGAAGTTCAGAAGGATGAAAAGAAGACATGCAGTCAAAACTCGTTGGTGTTTGATAGACTACTCCCAACATCAGGGAAATAAAACTGGAAACTCCAGTTCAACCCAAGTTGAGAGGTGACTCTCGTTGTGATTTCATCCCAATATCATATAAGGAATTGTATGATGAACTGATAGAAGCCCGAGAAGTGGCCCCGCATTATGTGAAACCTTTGCAGCCTCCATATCCAAGTTGATATGACGTCAACGTTCGTTGTGAATATCATGCTGGGATTCAAGGACATTCTATTGAGAATTGTTCTACCTTCAAACGTCGAGTCCAACTTCTACTAGATCATGGAGTATTGGAGTTTGAATTGAAAGGACAACCCAGTTTGAAAACAGATTATCCTGTTAAGTTTGAACCAAAAGTGACCGAAGGTAAGGGTATCAGTGAGGACATCCAGGAAGAAAATTGTTTGCCAAAATACGAAGCTCTGATTCGTCATTTGAGGAGTGAAAATGATAAATTGAGCAGAGAGATGGAAGCCATGAGAGATGATTTTCAAAGGATCAGTCAAGCTTTTAAATTTTCTGGTATGGGAAATGTCCCAGATGAGTGGATAACATGAGTCGCTAAACTGAAGAATGACGCTGAACAGTGGAGAAGGAATTGTAAGGTGCACGAGGGTCGAGCCGAGAAGTTTTCTCATGATTTACAGATTGCAGAAAGAAGGCGCAATATAGCTATTGATAATTTGGGAAAATATCAAACCGAAAATCAGATGTTGAATAAGTCAATTGCCAATATGGAAATTTCATATCAACGCCACAAGCGGGAGAATGACGCTGAGCTAGAAGCCGTTAGAGCCAAGAACAAAAAATTGATGAAGATTGTGGATGATTGTAGTGATCTTATGCAAGAGCTTCATAACCACAATGACTTTCTTGTAAGGAAGATTCAACAGCAGTGTCTACAACTCCGAGAATCGGCACTCAAGATAGAGAAAAGAGACAACGTCATGAAAAAAGCTATGACCCAAGCAAACAATGTGGCTCAGAAATAGGTTGATTTAGCTGGCGTTGCAAGAGAATTGAAGCAGATTGACAACTCGACCCCTGAGCATGAGTGGAAATTAAATTGGCTTTTGAAGGAGATAGAAAAGTTCGGAGTGAAAGCTGTCCATTATATGTAAAGTTTGCCTGATATATCGAGACCTTTGAGTTCAATGAAAGTTGTTTTAAGATGGTCACTCTGGAATGACACCTTTTGTATTTGCATTTGGCATTTGCATTACATGTATTTATTTAAGCATTTTACATGCATTAATTATAAAAAAACGAAAATAATTTTTGGAAGGTTATGTGACAGTAATAACAAGATCATTCATTTATACTACTTCCTCATCGTCTTGAACAAACAAATTGAAGCAATGGAACAATCTAATGAGAAATTACAAGATCAGCTACAAGAGCAGTTAGTCGGGTCACAACAAGATATGAAGAATCAAACATCGGGTTCTCTGCAAGGAGTATCAAATCAAATGATTCAGATGTTGGCAACTAAGGCCGCTGATAGAGAGGAAATTGTTGATAAAGGATACCAGTTTCACCGGACTAATACGTCGAGAATCATAACCTACCCCGGAGCATCTAACTCAAACCAAGGGAAGAGCCTCGTCAATTATGAACAATTTGAAGACAAATTCAGGTGGTTGAATGAAGCCATTAAAGATATGAAGGTTGCTAATGCCCCTTACAAGGAGTTAGAAGCTAGATGCTAATGCCCCTTACAAGGAGTTAGAAGCTAGAGAACTCAGTTTGGTCCTTGATTTGGTCATCTCATGTGAATTTAGGGTTCCTAATTTTGAAAAATATGATGGCACTAGTTGTCCCATAATTCATCTAAAGATGTTTTGTAGAAAGATGGAAGGGTACCTAAATAATGACAACCTGTTGATTCATTACTTTCATGATAGTCTTGCTGGGTCAGCTGTAGTATGGTATAACCGTTTGAACAAAGAACAGATCAAGACATGGGTTAACCTAGCTGATGTTTTTCTAGGACAATATCAATATGTTAAAGGCTTAGCCCCACAACGTCATGACCTTCAAAGGATAAGAATGAAAGCTACTGATATCTTTAAAGAATATGCCCTAAGATGGAGAGGAATGGCAGCACAAGTTCAACCTCCTTTGTTAGAGGAAGAAATATCATATATGTTTCACGATTCTCTTCCAGCTCCTTTCTTTGAGTTAATGTTGGGAAAGTCGACGAATAACTTCAAGGATCTTATGACAGCTGGAGAGTTAATTGAGGATGCAATCAGCAAAGGAAACTTGAAAGACACTTCTAAAAACCTAACCGATCAAAAGGAACAAACTGATGAGGTGAATGAATGTTACGTTCAGAGCTCTCAAAGCCGTAAAAGAAAAGGGGCAGCGGGTAACTCGAGTCATCCAAAGAAAATCCCAAGATCGAAAAATGCTTTGAAAGTGTTCCAAACTCCTATCTCAGATCTGTATCCTAATTTGATTAAAGGTCAATACCTCACACCGATGCCAGTGAAAGTGCAACCAGACCCTTTTGCTCACAGCTATGATCAAGATAGTGTCTGTGATTTCCACTTGGGGGCATTGGGACATTCTACGGGAAATTGTAGGCCGCTTTTAAAGGAGATAGAGATGCTTGTGGAAAATGGGACATTGACAGAGGAATTGGTGGAACAGTGGATGACGAGCTTGAGTGGGGCATCAAAGAACAATATGTAACATCTGTTTGAGTTAAGTACCACGACATTAGATGGGTAATGGGGCCTCCTAGGTAGGAAGAGAACATTTCATTCTATCATGAAGCTTTATTCCATTTGCAATATCATGTTTGAACTTGTTTTTCATTCTTTCTCAGTTTTTTGTAATGATATTTAAATAAATTCATGTTACTTTAAGGATGGTACGCATTGAATCGAATTTGTAACTTGAAATTTTTTGAATATCATCTGAATTAAAAACTCTTTAAATGATTAGAGTTATACATCTTTGACAAGATGACAAGGTTGAAACCTGATAAAACAAGGACATTGACCTTATCCCTAGAAGATACAATCGAACACTATACCCTTTTCTTGCAGGGACCGATATAATCTTCTTCTATCATAAGGAGATGAACAATAGACTTGGTAATAAGGTATGCATAAGAACGGACAACATGGGGCATCTTTTGTGTATGATGTTACAAAACCAACTAGATTTCACTTTTGTTGATGATGTTCAAGGATGATTATGATCTTTACGGATGGAATAGTCGAGTAGGTGAATCTAGTTTAGGTCAGTTGCATGGGAATTAAACTCTAACGATGAGATTTTTTGACTTTCAACAACACCTAGACTATGACAGGTTCTTCTTGACAAGCTTAAGAAATTGGATCCGTATACCCAGATTATAATATTATATGTATACAATAAAGCTTGAGTTGTCCCTCTAGAGCAATTGGTTAAACGCCCCGGCTTTATGGATAGAATTCAACTAGCCTGATAAAAATGATTATATTATATATATACAATAAAGCTGAGCTATTCCGCTAAAGCAATTGGTTATAGAGGAAACTCGAAAGCCCTGACTTTATGAATAGATTATATTCAAACCATGACCTTGATCGGATACTTGGCAATTCGGTGTATGCTCCACTGTGATTGTCAAGTCAAAGACTTTGTGATGAGATGAACCCTTCAGCTAGCCCGATAAAGGCAAATTACAATAAAGCTAAATTCAGCTAGCCAAACAATGACAAATTAAATCAATTTTATGAATAAGGAGTTTCGGTAAAAATGTACTAAGGGAGTTAAGGAACACTTGTTATAGTCAATATCACGCGAGCACTCAGAAATTTCATTTTTAGATCGATATTTCTACACTGCCTTTGTTAGAGGAGTCTACGAGGCTTGAACAAATGGAAGATTTCAGAGAACTGAAATAAAAGTGTTCAATAAAGTCTAGTAATTGATTATGCAAGTTGCTTCATTTTGTCCGTATCCGATTAAAATACCAAGCCAGAAGGAGGGGCATGTTGTGATGTTCACAAGGACTGAGAAAGAAATGTAAGTTTGTTGGCCGAAACCTTAAAAAATAGGAAGCCAACCTCAAGCCAACCCATCAATTTTGACACTTGTCAAAGAGTTATAACTCTGAAAAATTAAATAGTTATTGATTCTTTTGATATTCTTTGAACTCATGTTTATGATTTGATTTGATTGTAAGCCTGAATTAAGGGGCAATGTTTTATAAAATTATTTCATTATTTGATCCCTATAATAACAGAAAAGGGAAAAACATTTTCAAACATGACAGTTTCAAGTGTGAAAGGTCCTTGAAGCTTGTGAGACTCATTATGCCTCTATTGGAGAAAAGGAATAAGCAATGCCAGAACATGAAGCATTCCACGATCTTGAAGTAGATGGTCCAAGAGAACAGAATGAATGAAGAATGAAACTTATAAAATTTCCTTGTGACGTTGTCAATTACCCATCAAGAAGAATATGATCTCATTATTCAGAAGGGGCATTTATCACAGCTTGTATAAAATGCAAGACATTTTGTTAGAAGAATTGCCACTTTTTAAGTGTTTATGACAATATGAAGAGACGCCTTCAAGATACTTGGCAATACCACTGTGAAGTGACACCAAAATGAGAACATTCAAGTTAGGATATGTTGGGCACGAAGAGATCTAAGAGTACCCACTTTGGGGAATGACCAAAAACCCAAATCATGTTGGGATGACAAGATTCAGACCAAGAAGTTATTGAGAATGAGTCTCGCAACTTGAAGTGTCAGGGGCAGATCGTGAATTTGAGCATAGCTTACCTTGTAAAGCAAATCAACTGAGCATTGATCAATGGCAGAGTCCTGGAAGAACAACTCTGAAAGCATAATTGAGCCAAGGATGAAAATGGGGCAATACATTCATATTTCTGACCATAACAAGAAGTTGGGAGAGAAAGCAATTTCTCCGAAATGAAGATAGAAAACGAAGACAACAAGAAGATAGAAAAATATCAGAAGGCTCTTCAAAAATGCAAATTGGAAATTATAAGTTGCTACACTGATATCAAAGCAAACCCTGGAAAGGAATGTTCAAGTAGAAAAAGACTGAGTTTGCCACTTTCAAGTCAAATGAAGATGGAATCGACATTTATACATTCATGAGAACATCATTTGCATAAAAGAAAATGCATTACACTAATACATTTAATTGCATTCGTGTTTCATACATAAACACATGGTTTTGACAGATCTTCCAGTGAAAAGAGAAGATGTAGGATGTTAAAATCCCGACAATTGAAAGGTAGAAGTTAAACATCAAATACAGGGAATCATGTTTAGAGAGGCAGAACTTAAGGAACGCAGGGGTCAATCCACAGAGGAAGCTTTGCTTTGAAGAGGGGCACGTGGACCGATCATTAAGTCATTTTTATGAAAGGAAATGAGAAGGATTTCTCATTAAAATATGAAATTTGAGATTTTGAAGAGTAAGAAAAGTTTCTTACCCATCTATCAAAGTAAGTCCTTCGGTCCATCAGTAAGTCTTTCGAGCATGGTGATGAAGTCCTTCGGGCCATCAGTAAGTCTTTCGAGCATGATGATTAAATCATTCGGGTAATTTGTAAGCCTTCACCAAAGAGTAGTGAAGCAAATCCATCAGTAAGTCTTTCGAGCATGATAATTAAATCTTTCAGGTAATTTTAAGCCTTCACGAAAGAGTAGTGAAGCAAATCCATCAGTAAGTCTTTCGAACATGATAATTAAATCCTTCGGGTAATTTTTAAGCCTTCACAGAAGAGTAGTGAAGTAAACCCATCAATAAGTCTTTCGAGCATGATGATTAAATCATTCGGGTAATTTGTAAGCCTTCACCGAAGAGTAGTGAAGCAAATCCATCAGTAAGTCTTTCGAGCATGATAATTAAATCCTTCGGGTAATTTTTAAGCCTCTTCACAGAAGAGTAATGAAGCAAATCCGTCATTAAGTGCCATCAGTAAGTCTTTCGAGCATGATGATGAAATCCTTCGGGTCATCAGTAAGTCTTTCGAGCATGATGATTAAATCTTTCGGGTCATTTGTGAGTTTCTCGAACAAGATGATAAATCCTTCGGGTCATCCATAAGACCTTCGGGTAGGATATTTTCACACCAAGATGATAAGTCCTCCAGGCCATTTTAAGCCTTCTCAGAAGAGCATTGGAGCAAGCCATCAGATCATCAGATGTGGGAGGAAAGAGAAGGTTCTCAAGTACAAAGAAACGGAACAATTGATTAAAAGAAAATGCACACAAATTAACTGATTCAAGGTCCCAGGAAGAGAGAGGTTTAGATGGTAGCCGAGTCCAAGAAGATTCTCATATCTAGTTGCGAGACAAGCTCCTTCAAGAGAAATGGATTCTCAAAGATTCTTTTAAATTCTAATTTTTTTTCGAGTATAATGTTTTTCAAAACTTCAAGCATACATTAATAGGTGGAAACGTTTGATTTTCAGGATTAACCTTCAAAGTTGAGCATTCATGGAATAATGGTGAAGCAGAATCACACTAGAAGATTGTTCGAGTTCTACTCCCTGAAGCAAGAGGGAGCGAACCCGTAGGCAGAAGATTGTTCAAGTTCTACTCCCTGAAGCAAGAGGGAGCGAACCCGTAATCAGAAGATTATTCGAGTTCTACTCCCTGAAGCAAGAGGGAGCGAACCCGTAAACAGAAGAGTGTTCGAGTTCTACTCCCTGAAGCAATAGGGAGCGAACCCGTTTTTAGAAGATTGTTCAAGTTTCTTAATCCCTGAACAAGAGGGAGCAGACCTGTCATTTGAAGATTTTTCAAGTTTCATTTATCTCGAAGTAACAGTGGAGTGGTTTAATCTTTTAAAGTTCTCAGGATCGGACAAACTCGATTATCTTTTGATCTTTTCTCTATTCTCGTTACACGACAATGAGCAAAGAGGGGCAGCTGTAGATACTCGATTTATCCGGGATTAAGTTGGAGCCCTGGAGAATCTAGCACGTGCCCAAACCAATTAGAAGCCCAACATGGAAATCAAAGACAGTTATGAGAAGGGTTAGTAAGTCATTATCAAGAGGGGTCGGAGTGAAGAAAGCCATCAACATAGCGGCCTGCCGAACGTGGAGGAACTGTGGGCTCTGTTTAGTGCCGCTGTTTGATGAGAGACAAGGGGAGAGGAGTGCAAATCGTGAAAATGGAGAAATGGGACTAGGTTTAGATTTCACATAGAATAATATACATATAAATTCATTAAAACAACAATGCTTATCTTTAATATGTGTGTAGTGAATGTTATGAACGTGTGTGTTAGATTATACATCACAGGGAGGGGCATTTTTAAAAAAGAAAGTGTGTTGTATATTATACATTTAGGGTCCCAAAATATTTATATTATATTATACATCATACACATATATAAATTCATGGAATACTTACCTGTGAATTCCATTAACTTTGAACCTTTGTGTTAGATTATTTTAAAATTTCTTCAAATATTATTTATAAATATATATGTGTGTGTGAGTCTATATTTCATGAACGCGTGTTGTATGCATATGGTGGCTTTCTATAATCCACTTATATATGCGTGTGATCTATAATATAATATAGATATATATGTACACGTATTGACATGTAAGTAGTATTTTGCATCTTGTGAATAAATTTATAACGTGTAGTTACATGCATGTACGCGCGATATGAGTATTTCACATATTAAGCAAGAGTAGTTTGTACATAATGTGTTCTCGTCTTTAAATTACATTTACCGATTTAATATGTGTAAAGTCATGTGAATTTATTTTAATTTAGTCCATTGTTAGGATTGTATTCTTTAAGTAGTTGCTCGTATTTGTTTTGCATTGTTGATATGTTTTCGTACATGTACAAGTATGCAAATGATTTAATTGTGAATCGCATGACATTTTTGCATAATTTGTATGATACCCACATGTGCATAACTCGATTTATTACATAATCGGACTAAGGGTAATACCCTTTTAATTTAAAATTGTCTTGAGTGGCCTGTCTTAACTGATTAGAGGGTCGTTTTGACTATTTTAAATTAAAAGTGTATCTCGAAAGTAAAACAAAAAAAATTGATTCGTCACCTAAAATTTGAGAACGAAAGAAAAGGAAATGTTCGGTTATTTAAATTTATCGAGAAAAGGTTGTTATAGCTTTTAAAATCTAGTCTCGATATTTGTAAATAATCGAACATTCTTTATCTTTCTAAAACGAATTGGTAATTTTAATTTAATTTATTTGAGTGCTTTTGAATATTGTAAAATTCACTTTTTTGTTGTTTTACGGGATCAAAAATCAAATTAAATTCGAATTTATAAAGTTCATTGCAAAGACGTTAATTAATCGATTAGGTACCGATTTAGGGCGTTTTGGGGTGCTAATCCTTCCCCACACGTAACCGACTCCCGGACTCATTTTTTTGGTAACGCATACCTCAATTTGTTGTTTTAGTTAAAATTAATTTTTATTTAAAATGACAAAGCATTTTTGGGTGACCGATCACACCCTAATCAAAGATTGGTGGCGACTCTTCAAACCGTATTTTTCGATCGTAAAGGAAATCTAAAATTTTTCGAAACGATAGGTCTTTTAAATCACATTTATTTTTTAAATTAAAAAGAGATAATTAAGAATAAATGTGGTTTTTAAAATCTCACCTTTAAAGAAAAAATCGTTTCGACACCGACACGTTGTTTGCCAATTGAGTATAGCATGACATGCAAATTAATCCAAATTTCCTAGTTTTGACGATTTAAGATTTCAAAGGTCTTGTTTCCATTTGAGTTTTTAGCTTCTAATTTCAGGGATACTGCTGGACAGGAGAGGTTTAGGAGTCTTATTCCAAGTTATATCAGAGATTCTTCTGTTGCAGTAATTGCCTATGATGTAGCAAGTAAGTATGAGCTTACGCCCGTACCTTTTCTTCCTTTTTGATTTCATCATATGAAAGACTCTAATGGAAAGCTTTTAATGTTGGCTGGCGTGTTGTTCGACTTTTATTATTTTAAAAATGGAAAAATAGCTCAATCAAAACGACCTAATCTCACTCACGGGTGTGCAGAAAGATCTGATATGAAGATTCGATCCAAAAATTTAGAGTCTCTTTTTTGGATGGGCAATCATTTTACATCGATCATTAACTTACATCACGTCTCTTTTTTTATTATTATTTTATCTTCCTATCAGTTCAATTTAAAATCATTTTTATAAACGTCTCTTCTTCCTTCATACTTTTCACATTTTTTACCCTAACCATACACATCGTTAATGTTGTTTTCATTTTATACGCTTTGGTGCTTAAACAGACAGGTTTCTATAGAGGAAGGAGATAACAAAGCTAAGGAACATGGAGTCATGTTTATAGAAATCAAGGTGAAATAAGAAAAATCAACACTATTTGATAGATAGATGATTATATAATGAAGTATAATCAACTATTTGTTTGTCTGATGTACTCCAACTAGAAATCAACATCCTCCATATACTCGCATCGCTACATTTGGAGACAAAATTTGTTTGTTTGTTATGTTGATCTGCTTCCATAGAAATCACATTTATTATTATTAATAAATCTGAAATTGCAGCCTCTATTCCGCAAGATCGCGGCTGCCTTACCGGGGATGGAAACTTTCTTCAACAAAACAAGAAGACATGATTGACGTGAACTTGAAATCCACCGCCAATTCTTCCCAATCAGAGCAGCAAGGAGGTGGTTGTCCATGTTAAAGACAAATGTGTAGGGAAAAAAACAAAGAATAGGCATTCAAGCATTGTGTTTTTCAACCACCAAACACAAGGTAAACAAAATTTCCCAGAACAAAATCCCCTTTTTTCCCCTGCAAGTTTACAGTCCTGTTTTTGAACTGTTTCAGGAATCTAGTCTTTGATTTTAATCACAATGTAGATTGTTTTTTATATCATTTAATTGTTATTTTCACCGTGGTTGGAGCTTTCCTTTCATGCAACGTAGTAATTAGAATTCAAATATATTTTCCAGCATTTTAAATTTTCTCAGAAAATTACTTTCTAGCCTTCTGGGATAGCCAGTTTCTCTGTGACTGAGAAGTCTTTAATGCTTATACTTGTTATAGCGTTAAAAAAGCAATTTAATTGTATATTTTTTCCAAAATCAGAATAAAACTACTTTTTATCACCCCTACTCTTGGCCAGTAGCGGAGTACAACGAGGGGCTAACTTCAAAGTTTATGTGCCTGAGAAGATGTAGCGTTTTGTGTTAACTGTTTATCTACATCCGAGTTCAATCAGACCAAAAAGGTTCTTTGATAGTGATTGAGCCGAATTTCATGTATAATTTGATAAAACTGTTGAATTTATTTCATCGAGAGAAGTATCTTCCACAACCACTAAGATCTAAATGTTAGTAAAAGAACAGAGCATTAGCAAATAATTTGTAAACATGTTCAATCAACTTCTTAAATTATTACTATAACATTAATTAAAATAAATATTGTTAATTTCAATTATTTATTTTTTTATTATATAGTGAATGCTTTCTTTAGCCTAGGGATTAGGCGAGGAGTCCTCTTTTGAGGGTTCTTAATCCGAATCCCAGGTATAAGGGACCGACAACAAATTGGATCCTATTTTTATTACTAGTTAGATGGCTACAAAATATAATTTTATTAAAAGTGAAGTCATTAAAAAATTTAACGTGATAATTGAAATAGATAGCTTCTGTTAACGATGGTGAGTAAATTGTCTCAATTACAAGAATTTTCGTTTGAATAACTAAACTGATAGTGCTTAAAAAAAGATTACCATGAGTACTTTAAATTTATTTATGAAACCATGAGCATAATCCAACATTGACAATGATAAAAGATGCTGCATTGCTAAATCACTATCCATATGAGAAAATCGCCTCAGTGACCAAAAATGCCTTATAATATACGATTTAACCAACTTTTTCCGGATTTGCCAAAATGACCAACAAAAATCGCAATGCGATCGCTAATTCGCAACGCGATCTCCATTATCGCAAATTCGCGTTGCATTTCGCGTTGCGATAGTTGGAAATCGCATTGCGATGGTCTACAGTGTTGTTGCGATTTTCCCAATTCGCAATGCGAATAAGTAAATCGCAACGCGAATTGGGAAAATCGCAATGCGATACTGACTATCGCAATGCGATACTTACTATCGCAATGCGATAATACAAAATCGCAACGAGATACTGACTTTCGCAACGCGATTCTGACTTTCGCAACGCGATTTACATAGCGTCATTCGTATTAACGCGTATTTTTTTTTAAATTCCAAACACGAATTTTTTCTTAATAAATCGGAAACTGAACCGTCCACAATAATCGCAACTCATAACCTCAAACCCAAAATCACAACACTCAATCCTATCTCCATCTCTCACTCTCTACGGCGAAATCCGTCCCCATCTCCGAAGATTTCCGTCCCCATCGCCGGCGAAATCCCTCACAACCATTCACAGTCAAAAATCCCTCACAATCATTCAGAAATAGAAAATCAACCTCCGAGGGTTAGTTTTTTTATTTTTATTTTGAAATTTTTGCATTATTTTAGGTTTTTCATATTGAGATTGATGATAAGTTTACTGGTAATTTCAATAATAGACTAACCATTTCACTTAGATTTCTTATTAAATTCATTCGATTGCTGCCAATACTGCTAAACTGTTTAGCCTGTGAAGTTAGTATTTGTCTTTGTTTTGTCTTTTGGTTGAAGTAATGCAGAAGAAGAATAGTTTCGAGAATGAAAATCGCAACGCGGAAATAACTATCGCAACGCGAAAAAAAAAACGCAACGCGAAACCAAAATTGCATTGCGATTTTCATTTCGCGTTGCGATTTTTATTTCACGTTGCGATTCTCTCGTCGCGATAGTCATTTCGCGTTGCGATTCTCTCGTTGCGATAGTCATTTCCGCGTTGCGATTCTCATTATCTCGTTGCGATTTTCATTTCAACCAAAAGACAAAACAGTGTTGCAAATTTTAGTTTCAAGAATGTTTATTGTTTTTGGTATATCTTGACAGTTTAGTTTTTGGTATATCTAACTTGGTATGTTTATTGTTTTTGTAGAAATTTTTTTTGGCTTCATTGACATTAAGGAATAAAGTTAGCCTAGCCACTACAATTGCTTCGAAGCTTTCACCTGCACAAAGAAAATTGTTTGAAGAAACCTGCTTCGGGCCATGGCTGAGAGTACAGCATCCGGGTGGAGATGCTAATTTGACCCATTTGTGGCTTCAGACCATGACTAGCGATCTACCCGACAGTATACAACGTGGTGAGGAAGAGATATGGTTTCATTTTCCACCGGCGTATACTTGTTTTGGGCGGAAGGAGTTCTGCTTAATCACTGGTCTACGATTCGGACACGATGATGTAGGCCAGTACACTCGTCATATCACCCGCCCATCATGGTTATCCAGGGTTTTTCCTGATGAGTCAATAGAGAAGCCGAACTTACACGTCGACGACATGAAGAAATTGTTTAATAAGAAAGATGGTTTTACTCGGATGAATGACGTCGATGTTGTCCGAGTATGCCTTCTACTACTTTTGTATGCCGACTTTTTAGGCAGAGAGGCCAGACAACCTATTCCTCAGGAGCTAATATTATTGGTAGAGGACCTAAATGCATGGAATCTGTTTCCGTGGGGTTCGTATATATGGAAAGCTACCTGGACTAAGTTGTCGTCTGCCTTTGATGACCGCAAAAGTTTGCGGGGCGATGGGTCCAAATACACTTTGTCAGGCTTTGTTTGGGCCTTTAAGGTAAGAATTTCTATATAATGTTTTCAAAATTATAATTAATTATTTAACAATTACTAATGTTTGTTATTATATTGTTTGTAGATTTGGATATTCGAGGCCTTTCCCGCCATGAAGACATATGCAATAAAAACTTCAAATGATATTCCCAGGGTTATTTCCTGGAAGAGGAAACGTCTGTTGGATTGGGAAGACTTAATACCATATGCGACAATAAATAATGTAAGTTAACACAAATACTATCATATATAAACAAGTTATTAATAGTAGACGTTTAACTTTGTTTGAGTTTTTATATTTTTAGGAGGCCAACATTCCATTAATTAGACTGACACCCACGGAGGCTGAGCTTGCCACTGATTGGTGGCAAGCTAGTCAGCGTTTTCTTGATGGCACGAATGATGAGCAGCCTCCACTTCCTCCACTTCGAGAGCCATCACCTCACCCAGAGCCATCACCTGATCGACCCGACTATACACCTCTACAACGAGAGCCATCACCTATCCCGTCATATCATCGAGCCTCTTCTCCACCATTACCTCATGATAGGCGACCGGTAAAGATGCCACGACTTCTATCTCTCTGTTCTCCACCTCCACGGGATGAGTCAAGGGAGTTACGTGATGAGGTCAATGCCTTGCGTGAGGAGATCGGTACTCTACTTGATAACGATGGTGCATGGCGTGTGGAGGTGTCTACTTTACGTGGTGAGGTTGCCGCTCTACGTGAGATGGTAGTATCGTTGCAGAATGAGGTTCATACTCTACGCAACGAGGTAAGTTTAAGATTTTCCATATTTAACTTGATGATAAATTTACTCGTAATTTCACTTAAATTAACCATTTCACTTAGATTGCTTAGTAAATTTATTCGGTTGCTGCCAAAACTGCTAAACTGTTTATTAACACTGTGAAGTTAGTATTTGTCTTTTGGTTGAAGTAAATTTATTCTGTTGCTGCCAATTCTGCTAAATTGTGTATTCTTTAACACTGTGAAGTTAGTATTTGTCTTTGTTTTGTCTTTTAGTTGAAAGTTTGAAATATATTTGTCTTTGTTTTCACTGTTTAAATATCATGTCTGTTTATTTACTGATATTTGTATTTAATTATTTAGCGGACCGATAAGGTGGATGCTTTACGTCGGGTTTTTCTTGCACGATTGAGTTCACGCATCAGACGGCGTGCACGTGCTA